>NW_004955463.1:3562043-3670568 GCF_000276665.1 Chinchilla lanigera
AAGTAAGCACCCTGGCTTCCTGCTGAGTCACTTAGCCAAACCTCTAGACTCCCCAAGTTGACACAATGTTTCAACCATAACAGGTGGACAGTTTCCTGTTATAAAAAATGAAATTTTCTTTGTGTCTGTGCAGGTATACATTCAAGATGACTCCTAGGAGTGAGACTATTGAATCAAAGAGTAAAGGCATATGTAGTTTTCTACATATTTCCAAATCTCGCTCTCCGGTGGTATACATTTTGGATTCCAGCCAGTAATATATAAAGAACCTATCCCCAAAAACCTAGAGCACAGGATATTTCCTCAGGTTTATGGGTTTTTCCAATCTGATGAATCAGAAATAATATCTCAGTGTAATTTGCAGTTCAATTCTCCTTATTATAAGTGAGGTTGAATAATACTATTTTTGTGTATAAAGTCTATTTGTATTTCTTTTTAGGTGAACTGCATATTAATTTTATTTAGTTTCTATAGGATATTTGTCATTCTTTTAAAGCACTTCATATGTGAAGAATAGTTGATTTTTCTGTAACATAATTTCTAAATGCTTTTCCAGTTTCTACTTCCTCATGCTATTTTCACTATGTAAAAGTTTGATTTTTTATTTCATATAACACATCAATATTTTTTCTTGATTATCCTTTGATTGTAGTAGCATTCTATTTTATTAAAGTCATTATGTTATTTAAATTAATATGCTTTTTTCACTTGTTGTAATGTTTTATGAATTTTGTCACATTTAACCACGTATATATTCATTGAGTCACTGTCAAAATCAGGAAACAAAATGCCCTGTTCCATGTTATTTGCAAGCCAATCCATGACTCCTATATCTGGTAGTTTTTACATTGATTTTTTTTTCCCCTGTGGTTTTCAGATATAAAATCATATTACCTATAAATGAAGAGACCACTTCTTTTTATGCTGCACATTGAACCCAGAGTCTCACACATCTAAATATCCATCCAGCCATTTGAACTAAACACTTAGCTCATATGTATAATCCCTATATTTTAATTGCTTTGCCTTATCTAATTTCTTTAATATCTAAAACACAGTGTGAACTAGTAGTAGAGTTAGTGAATTTACCCATTCTCAAACTTGGGTTACTTATCTGTCTTCATTTGTAATATATGTATATATAATATCTCACAGAATAGACATGTTCTGAATTTATAAAGCATGTAGATAAGATGATGTATATTGCATAAATTGTCCTTTAAAATGCTATTGTTGCAAACCTCTCAGACATAGATAGATAAATAGATAAGTAATAAGTACATAGAATGTTGAAAAATTAATAAATTAATGGAAGAAAAGATCTCTAATTCAACTTGGTAAATAAATTTTCCACCTGTGTTATTTTAATACAGCCTGAATGTCATTCACTTTACCTAGGCTTGTGCTATTAGTAACAAAGTTTAAATAAAATTAAATCCAGAAAACACACTGGGTTTTCATTTAAGTAATTTTTACATATGTGATATTTATCTAATTCTTCTAAATAATTATAGATGAATTGATTCTTATAAGTCTTATAAACTAGCAACGTAAAGTTTGAACTTAGATATCCCACATCGTCAAATTTTAACCAACATATTTTTTAGAATTAAGAAAAAAGGTGATCTCAGTTACCCTTTTAAAGCTAATTATCACCAAAATCAAAGAATTAGCAGGACTGGCTCCTTCTGAGGGCAGTAAAACAAGGCTCTGCTCCAAGCCTCTCCCTTTTGCGTTGGGAATGGGCATCATTGTTGCCACATGGTGTTTTCCCGGTATGAATGCCTCTATGTCCAAATTCCTTTCCCTTTTACAAAGACACTAGCCATGTTAGACTACCCTAATGACCTCATCGTAACTCAGTTATCTCTATTAAGACCTAATCTATGAATAAGGTCACATACTGAGATACTGGGGGTCAGCAATGCAACACAAGAATTTATGAAATGGTTGGGGGTGGGAGATGCAATTATATCCATAATGTGTGATCTGTATGGGACCCAGATTAAAGACTAATTAAAAAGTCTACTTTGGGAATGGGCTTTTAATATAAAAGCTGCTAGTTGTTTGTTAAATGAGAAAAACAGAATTGTTAAATATAGGGACCTACCTGTGAATTGAGAATCACCTTTGTCTCAGATGAAGGTTCACAGTAGCTCTGTGTATATCAGTATATTCTCTGATTCTATCACCAACTTGACAGGTCGGTTTATAGAATGATTTCCTTTATTTTACCTTTTAAGTAATAAATTATTTTGAGAAAGAACTGTTCTTAGCTGGACACAATGAAGCATACCTATACCAAGCACCCTGTGAGGGTCCCAAGTTCATAGGCCAGCTTGTTCAATTTAGCAAGACTCTGTCTCAAAATAATAATAACATTTTTTCTAAAAGAGCTCAGAATATTAGCTAGTGGTGGAGTGCCTTTAGTACTAAAAAAAAAAAAAAAAAAAAAAAGAAAAAGAAAAGGAAAGAAGGGAAAATAAAGTAGTTTTTTGTATTTTAAAAATTAAAAATTTAAAAATTTATTTCTTTTCAAATTTTTAATGATTTTAGGCATTAAACTATAATTTCCCATTGCTTAACTTGAGTATCTCATTGAACTCAAGATTAGGTTATATATTTCTTAGTTATTTTTAAAATAAATGTCTTCAATGTACTCATTATATTTAAAAGCAGCAGTGTAATTAAAAATAAATAATGTTAAATATGATTTTTGAATTGTATGATTTCTTTTGCTACTTCATTTTAAAAATTGTAGGATTACCAAATAATAGCTAGGTGTTCTGTCATTGGCCCAACAAATATCTACCTTATTTATTTCCCTTTCCATAGTTAAAATTCAAAATTTTTCTAACTACCTCTGTAATTTTAGGCATTGAGATTGATGAGCCTTTGGAAAATACAGATGAAGTCTAACCTTGAAATCTAGGAAACCAGTATAAATGAGAAGCTAAATGTATTTCCCTCCGTGCACATATGATGTATAAAATGAATTCAGAAATATTGACATTAATGTGAATTTGAGGTGTTTATTTTATGCTTTTTGGGGGGCAGTACCAGAATCTGTGGCTATGGATGATGGAGTTGGAATTCACAGTGGTTTTCCTGGCAACTACTATGTAGAATTATTTCTCTACTGCTCAATATTCTGCAAGCTCTTTTACTAAAATTTTTCTACTTATAAAATGAGCTTTCATTGTAAAATGAATATTCATGTGATTGCATAGGTTTTATTGACATATAAACTCAAATAACATCGAGATGATTCTCTAATAATAATTTATCAGTGTTCAGAGTAATCAAAAATATCACCATGCTCTGTACAGCTATGTAATAAATCGAGCTCACAAGCTAAACTTATTTTATCTTCTTATTTTAGATAGGCATTTTCCAAAAACAAACTATATCACTGAAGAATGTGAGACTGTTTCTTTAGAACCTTCCATGCTTAACTTGAAAGCTGTCAACCCAGGAGGCTAAAACAGAACAAGATTATGAAACTTGAGTGAATAGCTCATTCTTTGCATCCCTGTGCTTGCTGGGTGCTGTCGTGTGGTACAAGTTGGAGAAATATTCACTATGATAGCTAATGAAGCACTTCCTTTATATTGCACTGACCAGACCTCTGATTTGAAGCCTGTATATTATGCCACTGAAATCTCACAATGTTGGCCTTTGTTCCGACTAGCAAAGACTGCTTCTTGTCTTCGCAGTGGCTAAGTTTCATGTACAAATTTGTTAAACCCTTTACTAAGATGTGTAGTTCTAAGTCATTGAAGCAACTCCTGTTATATCTTAGATTGCTTTGTTTAGTTTGCCTTTTATAATTTTGAAGCCACTTAAAGATAAAGGGTTTGGATACAAAATATCACTACAGTCTTGAAATCACCCCCTTTGTCAAATATAGTGACATTATAATAGTAAGAGTTAAGAAAAACTTCATCCAGAATGAAGAGAATGGCATCAAAATTAATTGCACTATGTAAATCCTCAAATGTGAGTAAGAAATATTAAATGTGACCCAAGTTTTGTATTTATTTACATATTATTCTCATGCTGTTATGTGATTAGGCCCTTCCTTCCCTCAGTAGCATTCAGTAATGCATCCAGTCTACACTTTGATAAAATGATCTAAAGAACAGTCTTCGATCATCAGAAAACCATACAGTCCTAAACACAATTTAAAATAATTAAAAGTTCTCCAAATCTGTAAATTTTAAAAAGAAAGGATTATGTACAACTCCTCAAACTTAAGTTGTATAAGGTTCTTCATGGTTACTAACAGGGCAGTAGACCTCCATCTTTAGGAATGATATTGAAGACTGAGAGAAGGGGTTTAATCAACCAGTACACAGTAGTTACTGTAGTCACTATCATTTTACGATTCCACAGTGGACCTAAATAGGGACCCTGAATAAAGAGAATCTCCTAATACTGTTTTCTAGTGAATGTGGGCTGCTATATTTTAAACATGCTATTGACTGGGTAGTTTAAAAGCAGCAGAAGTTTGTTTTTCACAACTATAAAGGCTGAGAACTCCCTAATCAAGATTCCAGACTGGTGAGGGCCCACTTTCAGGTTCATAGATAATGCCTTCCCCTGTGTCTTCACATGACAGAACAGGCGAGGAAGCTCTCTGGAACTTCTGCATCACAACACTAATTTCAACCCTGTGGGATTTTCTCATGTCCTGTGAAAGGACCCATTTCCTAACACCATCACGCTGAGGATGAAGCTTCCGTATGGGTGGAGGGGATAAGCATTTAGACCACACTATGATGATTGCACCATTACGACTTACATGAACTTTAATACACGGTTGATCTTTCTGATTCCAAGTTTCATGGTTTTCTTCCACTTACTCTATAAGTTCTGACCAAAGCATGAGTAAAATTTTAGATGTGAAAATATTTTGAATGTCCCATCATTATAAACATACAAGTTAGCTCATCAAATTAAACAAATGAAGGAAGTGATTAAAGCCTATGAAGTCACAGAGCCCTATTATCTCATTTCTACCATCTTGATCTTCTTTTTGATTCTCAAAGTTTAGAGATTCTTCACTCTAGGCCTCTGTTACTAGTGCTCCAGGTCAGGAAACTTAGGCATCACAGCCTCATCCAAAGCAATTAAGTTGGAATTTGAAGCACAAAACATTCCTCACTGATTATTATGCATGCTGAGGTTTGATAGGCACCTCTCTAGGACACAGGAGAGTAGCCTCACATGATCACCTTATTTCTAGCTTTCTCTTTGTGTTTTCTCCTTCACCCACTCATCCTTCACCTCCGTCTGTGCTCCTATCTTTCAGGACTACAGTTACCTGACATAACATTCTCTGTCTTTCTTAGTTAATTAGTTTTTAACATCCTAAATTTTATAAATATTCTGAAAGCTTGGAGGAAAAATAAGACTAAAGTGTATGTGGTCTCCACCAATAGTTTTAAAAAATAAACTTATTATCATTATTCCTCTCTTATCTACAAAACAGTTATGATTAATAAAACTAAAGCCACGTTTCTTCTTACCTAATTTTGTTCCATTCTGTTTCTCCTCTCCGAATGTGCTCATTAGCCTAAAATTAGCATGTACACTGTGTCTCTTTCCCAGCGTGCTTCTTTATCCATGTGGAACACCATAGGAAATAAAACAGGCCAGAAACCATTTTGTCACGCAGCTCATATTCCTGTGCGTGGACCTATTAATAAGCATAATAAAGAAGGAAATCGCATTAGAAGGTGTGTGACATACAGGAAAATAAAGCAAAAAGAGTGCAAAAGAGTTTTGAGGAGCATTGTAGTTTCAGTTCAGGGCTCAGGAAGCCCTCCCTGAAGGGAAATTTCAAAGAAGACTTGAAGGATAGGAGGCAGTGAGTCATAAGGTTTTGAAGAAAAATTTCACAGACTGAGGAAATCGTCCTTAAAGCAAAGGTCCTCCACTGACAGCATGCCTGGCATGTATAACAAACAGCAAGGATGCTTTGAGCAGGTTAATGAAATTGGAGGTTAACAACAGAGAATTAGTGAAGACTCAACCATGTAGACCTTATGTGCTGTCCTAAGCTATTTGGATTTCTCTCTAGTAATAACAATAACCATGAAACCATTTGAGCAGGCATTCAGCAGGCTATCCCTGGATGCTATGATAGACTTTGTTTTGGGGATGGGTAAGTGGGACAAGTGCTGAAACAGAGTGATTAAGGCTGAAGTCTAAGCACTGATACTGATTTCTTAAACAAAAATGTTAAAAGTAGAAGTAGCAAGAATTGTTCATATGTTAAAGGCATTTTGAGGTTTGAGGTTAAAAGATTTCTTTTTTTTTTTTTTTTTGGTTTTTCTCCGGTACCGGGAACCTAACTCACGACCTTGCGCTTGCCAGGCAGGCGCTTTTGCCGTTGAGCTAAATCCCCAGCCCCAAGCTTAAAAGATTTCTTGATGGGTAAAAATAGAAAAGGCAAAAAAGCGAAACTAGAAGGTTTAAATTATCAGTTATGGAATAAAAAACACTTTGAAGAAAACAATTGGAAGGCAAAATCACAAGTGCAAGGTTTAGAAATTTTAATTTGGTATGCCTGTTAGCTACAAAAGTGTTGGTATTAAATAGGTTTGCAGAAGACAAGTATGGAGAGGAAAGGAAGAATCTGCATGGCAGCATAGAAACATGAAAGTCACAAGCGCGTGAATAGTATTTTAAACTGAGTCTGGAGGAGCTCAGAGGACCAGTGTTTACCGAAGGGAAACAAGGAAGTTCCATGTGCCAACATCAAAGGATGGGATGTGAGGATAAGCCAACAAAGGAGTGTGTATGGGAAAATACAATAAAGAAAACTGGAGAGTTTGGTGTCCAGGAAGCCCAATGAAAAAAGTATTTTAAAGAGAAGTGATCAATCATGGTTGCAAGGAGGGTAAGGGCTGAGGATTCACCACGAGATTTATGAATAAGCAAGAGTTTGGTGGCTTTGCCAGCAATGATTATGAAGTTGCCTGTTTCAACGATGGATGGGAATTTGTTTTAAAACAACCAGAACAGAAAACAGAGAGAATGAGTATGGATTACTTTTGAAAAGCTTTATTGTAAAAGGGGACTTGAGGAGGAGCAAGTGAAATCAAGAGAGTAATGTTTTTAATATAAGAAAGAAGCAATACTCATGTATATTGAAGTGAAATTCAGTAAAAGGGGAAAATATGCAGACGCAGTAGATGAGAAGACAGATACAGAAATGATATTCTATTATACATAAGAGAAGGAGTGGTAAATATGTACATAGAACTTAATAGAGATTTAATGTAGAAATATAACTAAAAAGTGTGGATACTTAATAATCAATGACACATTAATAGCTATAGTCAAGGTTTGAATGTATTAACACTGTGGATGTTAATAACTATTTCATTAATGAAACCAATGCTGTGTATGTTGAAATAACAAAAATTTAGTCAAATTACTAATTTTGTGGTTAACTGAAGAAAGCTAAGTCCCTTGAAAACATTATGCTTTTCCGTAATAGTAAATCATTTCCTCCAACAGAACAAATAAAAAGAATATTCATGATGAAATATCTATAATGCTCCTTAGAAAATTTATCATTTGGTTCTAAAGGCAGTCACTGTATTTTCTTTATGGTCATTTATCATAATTGAGATTTTGGACTTCTCCTTATGAGAATAGGGCAAGAAATGTTACTATTTTCTTCAAGCAAAAATCCCCACATATTTTAATCACACTTTCTTTGCATTTTTTAAATATAATAAAACAAAAAAACTTCAAAGGCATTTTTCTATAGTAACATTTTCCTTATTTTTGTCTTGATCCATTTTTAATATTCTCAAAACTAATGATTAGTGCATGCATTTCTGTTGCATATGTAAGCAATTTATATAAGTGCTCAACCTCAAAGAAAGGTATTCACCTATAAAAGTCTGATAAAAATATCAGATATTTGTATCATATATAAGACAGCCATATAGATTAGATTTATGATATTTCTATCATAAGATTAAGTTATTGTGAATGATAGAATCTCTAAACTTTTTATGTCTATGCTTTGAACATATTTTCATCAAAATTTTGAACATATAAATTCAGCTTATTCAATTTATTTAAAATTAATCAACAAAGTTTTCATTGGCAAAGCTAATCTTCACTATCAACCTGTCAGTCCAATCCAATAAACATGTCAACATGACTTCTTTATCATTGTCCCACTTCTGAATTCCAATTCATGTATAGATTAAAATTAAGACAGGTAAGCATGTATACAGACATGCTTTCATTGCTGAGACATTTTCACCTCTATAAAATAAGACACTGCACCTTCATTTATTTCTTAGGAATCTCAGTTGTTCTCAATGAAACATAATAGGCCTACTTATCACTATAGAAATTTTACACTTAGGAGCAATGCGCCTTATTGTTATCTCTAATTTGAAAATTCAAACTCCTAAAACAACCTAAGCACATCATGCAAAACTAAGCTTCTCCGTGAATGCTTGTCTCTTGTATTTTCAGGGTGATTGCCTGCTCTTTGACTAGCCTCGGGGGCTTTAGGGTAAAAATATGTCACTTGTTTCTTTAATCTTATCACCTTTCTTGTGCATAGTAAACACAATAACTATTTTCTGAATGAATATAAATGCTTCCATTTGTATGTATTTTCAAGACAAGCCAGATAGCCATCTTTCGGAAAGGATAAAAATAAAAGAGGATGCATTCCTGATCTCTCTTTTAAGCTCCAGCATTTTGAAGTGATCCCTGAAAGTCCAAATGGATTATAACTCTGAATTACCTTTGTCTATTTTGGCAGTTATGCCTTCAGAGTGCTTTTGGAGATTAGTTTAGTGTGACCTTTTATTCCTGAAACCTCTCAGGCCTATTTTAATCAACCTGTTCATTTCCAGATGCTTTTCTACCACATCCTGTAATATGGTTTAAAATTTTGATTCCTCTGGTGTTTAATATATTAAATTTTCCTGAACTGTTTGTGTCATATCTATGAGTTATACTATGTATGTTACTTACACAGCAGTGTTTCTGTATGACTCACCGGGATAGTTCATGGAAATGCAGAAGCACAGATGGTGGAAATTTAACTGTAGGATTGAGGCAATTAAATTTGCTTGCCTCATTTAATGCTTTATTAAATGTTTTAAAAATTTAATGTAGAAGTGACTCCTAATATAGCTTTTAATTTTCTACAGGATAATGGGCTTCTGAGGAAAAGATTTTTCCAAAGAAAAGTATTGAGTTTCTTATAATACAATTACTTCACCTGCTGTTTAGTGTTTTCTCTTATTATTCATAGACTTATCACCTCATTAAGAATGATTATTCAACAGTGAAATGTACCTCCTATTTTAGAAATCTGACTTAAGGTGATTTCTGCCTAATGTATTATTTCCTTCCTGTGCTTTTACAACTAATTTTTGCCATCCCTAGAGTAAGAAATCTTTATAGGTAGAGACTCATTTAATAACTGTTAATATAGTTAGTCAATTATAACAAAATTTTACGAGAGGAAAAAGTTCCAAACTAAGGGAGAAAGTAGAGAAGAAAGAAGAGTCTGTCATGGAAATTAAATAATTTTAATTGTCATTCCACTGAATATATGCCCACATTTTTTCTGGAGCCCAGAAAATTATTTTCTAAAGAGAATTTCTGTTGATAGAATGGAATACCTTTTCCATGTCTCATCTTAATAAATTAGTCAACAATAATACCAATTAACATAAACTAGATTGGAGTTTTTACTGACTCTCTTCCTTCATATTAATATATATCTATGCTTTTTTTTTTTCAGTACCAGGAATCGAACTCACTACCTCGCGTTTGCCAGGCAGGGGCTCTGCCACTGAGCTAAATCCCCAGCCCCTATATCTATGCTTTTAAGAGGTGGTATGTTCTTATGACACAATGTCAACTAAAGTCATAGTATTGTCCAATTCAAGAGAGCTGTTCAGAGTAAGAATTACCTTCTAAAACTCCATCACAAATTTTTATTGCAAATTTCTTTTTCCAGAAGTGGTAGTACTTATATATCATTTATCATTTTATTATTGTAATTAAGATAAACATTTGACAATAGTTGATAAACGTGTATTATATGCCAAGAGATAACAGGAAAAATTAACCTAGGTATAATTGAGGGTTTCTTTTCTTGAACAAGCTGTAAGCAAAGCACACTGACTTTGAAAACAATGTCTATCTCAAAGGTCATGTAGGGCAGTTTTATATGTCAGATGGACCTGGAGTAAAATACTTCAATTCTCTACCATTTTCAAATAAAGAACTATTGGAGACATCTAAGCAAAGGTCTCAAATGCCCTTTCTTTTATTTTTATAGGCGTTTATTTTATATTCTTTGTAGCTTTTTATTTCAAAAATCTCTTGTTACTCATTTTTCCCATACCTAATTCAATAACCTATAATCGCAATATCTCTTTCCAATTACTGTCTTTCATTTCTCCTCTTGAAACTAATTAATCCATTTAATTTCATATTCAATCTACCATACAAGATAAGGATATATGTGTTTAATTTATGAGTATTAAAATGTCCAATGTGGAGCACAGTGTTATGGATATGTGGAAGAGAATTAGTTAACCTAGTAAAGTGAAGAATGGTCCAGGGATGCAGACAGTTATGTTTAACATGAAGAACTAATAACAAACACATACTAGGCAATATGCAGCTATACACAGGTATTCCTCACAACAGCAAATTCTTACTTTCAAGTAATGTACTGTTTAAAAGAATAGTCCAATACATACTTGAGAACTCCAAAATGATATTTTAAATGCTGTTTCAGGTTGATCTGTGTATAACTAGAGGGCACTTAAGAAAAAATTAAAGAGTTATTAATGTTTGAGTAGAGTTTTGAAAGTGAAGAAGTTTCATCCAGCAGAAAAGAAAGGAATTTCTTCAAGAAAGAAATGTTTGACCTGGATGAATGATAAAGGTGTCTTTGGCAGTGACAAGCATCTCAAAACAACCACACCATCTGCTGATAGGCACTAGAAAAAGAGATGGGAAGAAGAAGAGGAACCAGTGATATGAAAGTAGGCTTTGTCACAAGTGTACGAATAAAGACTAAACAGTAGTTATAAGCTAAGCTAACAAACACATATAAAACTCGTTGTGTTTTCGGTCCTTAAAAATGTGCCTTCTTAATGCATGAGCTATGTCTGTCTCTGCTGCCAAGAGAGATAAAACTATATATTTTTACAACATTTAGAGTAATAGAATTTTTCTAGGAGGACAGAGAACAAAAGATACAAAGAAACACTTTCCTGGAGCCTGAAGACGATTAATAAAACACTGATTCATGGTCACAGATTCTACCGTGTCAATGACATATGCACTCATTTTTTTCCTTAGTGCATGTATTAAGTGTGATTTGTGATGTATGTGTCTCTCTAACCTTTGACTCAATGAGAGAGAGTCTTTCTTATACATGTATATAAAGCTGTATAAGGCTGTATAATTTTGCATAATGCTGAGAGCTGTGGGTTTTATTTTTAAAACTATAAGAAAGATCTAGTGACTGATCAGTAGCAATGGCTAAGAATCTCTGCAAATTTAGAAAAAATCTACTCAGTTGTTTATCGACTGTTAAATTGAAAATAGTATTATTTCCCGAGAAATTGATGCAATTCAGTACTTTCATTACATCATCCACTTTCTGTCATATAATAGGCAGTTTTCCTCATCATTTAATTAGAGCAATCATATGCTGTAAAAACCAGTTGATTCATCAACAACTTTCAAGCAATTTCTGTCATAGATATTTAGCACATGATTAAGCTAGAAGTTTAGAACTTAATTCAAGAGGAAAAAATTTCTTTAAAAACTTCTGCCCACTAGCATACACAAAATGCTTGCTTCAGGAAATGGTAAATTCTTTTAACAACATACAGCATTGTAGAGACTCTGGCCAAGTTGTGACAGAAACCATGATTGATGAATAAAATATGAAAAATGGAAAGAAGCCTAGACTTGGGATGCAATAATCTAGAGTGAGTAGGACCAGTTACTAAGATATCAACCTTGTTGTGCACAAGGCTTATCTTTTAATGCTGGTGTCCATCATGAAAAAGCAGGATAGACAGAGCAGACAGTATAATAGAAGACCCAAATGAACAGAGGCCTCTAGTATTTTCTTTGTTTGCACAAATATTCAATGAGAAAGCAGAATAATGTGGTGGTGATGCATGGACAAATCAGTCAGATTCTATAAATGAGACACCTAGAAGGTGATTTCAAATTGCACCTTAAATATAATCTTGTAAGTTTTCAGCTAAATATGCTTTTCAAATGTTCCTCTGTCATATCCAATATAAAGGATGAAATCCAATCCTGCTCTGCCTTTTTAAAGTGTTTCAAAGAATCCTATCACATTAAAAAAGTCTCTGAAGACTGAGATTTTGATTAAAAGCAAACAAATTCTTGAATTTTGGGCTGATTTTTAATGCAGTGACAAAATTACAGAAAAATTTTAGATCATAAAATTCCACTTGCGTTTAGAATTTATGGTAGTCTGAGATTATTGCTGGAACAAAGATTAATGACCAAAGTGAGAAAAACCAATATTTTCAACAAGATGACAATGGGCCCTATAAAAAGTATACTCTTTACAAGATTTTTAAAACTATTTTTCACTTTATAATAGGTAAGAGTTATGAGATTCCATAAAAATTATTTTCTGAATTCCCGTTCTCATTTTCTTCACTATATCTTGGAAGCCAACATACACATGTAGTGACTTTTTAACTAGTGTGCCTGGCTGGTATGCAATGTGCTTTTAAACTGTTACAAAATTTAAAGTTTGCAAAAATGGTTAATTTTTCAAATGTGTTTGATAGGTTTTGCAACATTTTATGTAGCAACTTATGAAACTAGTGGATTTCAAGTGGTTTAACTGCTATGCTAATGCTACAATAACCCAAAAAGTTTTTTAACCTCATAGGCAAACAGAAGATATAGTACAAATAAGTATGTTTATTAGTCAAATATGAAGTGATGTAACTTGGTACAAATGACTTAGCTAGATGTAGAATTTTAATCTCTGGATTCTCAATTCAATCCTCATTATTGGTATCATCATTTGGCTAAATGGTCTCTATATGGCACTAAAGTAGGACAGACAAATCATATTACACCAATAGAGTCCAATAGAATCACAGTATCAGGTTGGACAGAATGAGGTTTTAAGAGACTCAGAGGAGTCGCCTTTCTTTCATAATGTATCATGATCAAGTTTGTGCATGCCAACAGCTACTGTGAGTCTCGTGTTCACCACAAAATAAAAGGGGAAGCCTGACAGAAAAAGGTAGCTTACAAAAAAACCTGTGTTCCTTAGCGACATGACATTGAAGTTTTTCAGTTCTTCACTTTGTAAATATATCCTTATAAAGTTGAAATCAACATTTTGCTCTAATTTTAAAAAGACACATGAAGTTTTATTTCTCTTTAGTAGGCTTTTCAAATACAGTATCAGCCCTTCTGAGAAATCAAATGTTTTTAAATGTTGTAATTTCAATTTACTTACATGCCTTTGTTCATATTACTAAGCATATTATAAAGTGTCTACTATGCGCCTACTGTCCTAGCATTGATAATAAAACAATGAATAAACAAAATTTCCAGTCCAGGTGGACAGGCCTGCAATACCATTCAGCTCCAGGAGGGGCTGTTAACTTAAAGTCTCTGAAACCGGCTCACCCTGAAGTTGCCGGAGTACCTGCTCTATGGAGTTTTCATGGTAACTGTTCATGGATATATCAAATTCCTCACTTATGCAATATTATCAAGCATAGAGTTTGAAATTTCCAAGTTTATTTCCCCAAATAAATAAAGCTTACTTAAAAAAATTGACCAAATATCTTACCTATTTCCATAGGCAACTTTTTAAAACAAATTGTACAGAGATTGTTGTTTATTGACCTACTTGTTTAACAACTGTGCATGCTCAACACACTGCTCAGAGTTATGATCTACATTACAACTTATGACTTAGGGACGTGAGCAATAACTTCTTCTACAGTGCTCTAATTACAGTACTGTAATTTTTGCTGATTGTACTGTATAATAGAGCTCTGTACTTTACTCTTGCTATGCACTATAGGACTGCATATAAGAATTATGCAAATAAAAGCAAGGTCATCAAGTTGGAGTTTCTTTTGATTATTTATTCTAAATACTGTAATGTAATAATACTACATATAATTCTCCATTTAGTGACAAATTCCTTTAACAAGCTAGTCACAGCATTGGAAACTGGTCATTAAATGAGGGATGTCTGTACATTTCCAGGCCTTGTTAAACAGACTGTACTGACCAGACTTATTCTCAGTGACTCCATTTCATCATCTTGAACACAGACTATTTAACTTTTGTTAAAGTTCCGTGATTATACTCAGGACCATGAGTCATACACAATCCCAGGCAATCAGTGAGCAGCCCCAGCTGCTACACTCTTTAGTTCTTTTGTCTGAGTTTTTGTAAGTCTCTTCCTGCATGCTATGGGATCTCAGTTCTTCCATCTTTGTACCTATGCATATTCCTGAGGTTCATTTTCTAGTGACAAAGTACTACGCTTTATCTACTGTGTACTGATTAATCACGGAGGTAAACCTACTGCAAATAAAGAAAGCATATATATAAATTCATATGACATGGTATAGCCAAAATGGTTTTTGAAAAATAAATCCAGCACTGATGAATCATATAAGAACTCTGGGTTCTGCTCATTCAAGGGTGCTTCTAGATCCTGGGCACTGCCAGTGCCTGTGTCCTAAGGATCCCTCTATACTCTTCATGTATTGGCAAATGTAGGTCAAGCAATGTTTTTTGTGAAAAAATAAAAGAACTTTAGGGAAGATCTAACACCAACATTCCTCAAGCTCTTTAATGACATTGAAAGTAAGGTAGTACTCTCAAAGTCATTCCTATAAGCCAGAATTATGAGAATTCCAAAATCAAAAAAGGCTATAACCAAAAAATAGGAGCATGGACCAATCTCTTTAATGAATATAAATGCAAAAATCTATACTGGCAACAAAATGTAACCAATCATCAAAAAGATCATGCCCCAAGACCAAATAGGCTTTATTCTAGGCAAGTAGGGATGGCACAGCATATGCAAATCAATGTGTAATATATAATATAAACAAGAGCAAGAATAAAATCACATAATCATCCAAATAGATGCAGAAAAAAGCCTTTGACAGAATCCAGCATCCATTGATGATGAAGAAAAAACACTAAAGAAAATAAGTATAGAGAACTTAATCTCACTCTGGTAAAAGTCAGTTATGACAAATCTACCACCACAATTATATTAAATCTGGGAAAACAGAAAGCTTTCCCTCTGGCAACAAGAACAAGACAAAGATGCCCATATTACCACTCCTGTTCATCACAGTAATTAAAACATCACCTGGAGCATCATAAAAGAAAAAGAAAAGGGCTAGAAATAGTAGAAGAAGAATTTGAGTTACTGTTATTTGAAAAAGACATGACCCTCTACATAGAAGACACAAAATTCCACCAAATGATTCCTAGAATTAATAATCAAGTGAAGAAATGCAACAGGACACAAAATCAACATGCAAAGATCAATAATGTTCCTGAACACAAATAATGAACTCATTGAAAAAGAAATTAGGAAAATGATACCATTCACAAGAGCAAGAAAAATAAAATACTTAGGAACTAACTTGACCAAGGAAGTAAAAGACCTCAAAAATAACAATGTAATAAAAAATTATATTCTGAAAAAGGAGACCAAAGAGGACATCAGAAAATGTAAAGACATCCCCTGTTTCTGGATTGGCAGAACCAATGTAGTTAAAATGGCCATACTTCCAAAACTGGTACATAGATTTAGTGTAGTCACAACAACATTCCTCAAAGAATTAGAGAAAACAATCCTAAAATTCATGTGGAATCAGAAAAGATCCAGAATACCAAAAAAATTGTTGGTAACAAGAGGAATGCAGAAGTCATCAGAATCCCAGATTTGCAGTAATGTTATAAAGCTACTATGATAAAAAGAAAATGGTATTGGCCCAAAAAATAGACACATGGATCAATAGAACAGAATAGAGGACGAAGAAACAGCCCCAGGCACATTCAGCTATTTGATGGTTAACTGTGGTGACATGTTGGGTAAAATATACCCATGCCATACTTTTCTAATTGAACATATATACTCTAGCATAATGGTAGCTGGGGTAATACAGGAAGCAATCTTTGTGTTCACCCACTTGGTACAACGAAGGAGAAGGTATATATACATGTGCCAAATTGCCAATGGATGTTTTACCCACATTATGTTCCATGTTACATTTTTGTATATCTATAATTTGCTTTATTATTTTCTTTTTATATTTCTTGTAGAATTAGCCCAATTCAGTACAGTGATGCATGCAAATCTGCTTTTACAACTTGGTGGGGAAGTTGCAAGTAAGTCATCAGGTGATTCAAGTGATTACTGATGATAACTTGGATCACATAAGGCAAAGAAATTATCACAGTAGGATGGAGCAAGATATGATAGAAAAATACAGAATGAAGACCCTGGACTCAAATGAGGAAGAAAACAGTAACGTAAACATATATTTGACTAGTCAATATGCTGCGAAATGGTCATGTATACCTGAATGAGCCAATGTTAGAGCCAGGCCAAAAATGTTATTAAATTACTGTCAACAGTGAGACCTACTGGACAGAGTGCCAGCACTATGATTCAGTGGTAGAAATTGCTTGTATCAGATGATATGCTACAAGGTGTTCTGATGTTTTGAATAATGGAACACAAGTAAAAATATTCTATATATATCAATAGCAATGCTTAAAAATACATTTATCATGACACCTCATTTTCTGAACTAAAAGCCTGTATAAAAAGACTTTTTCGTTTTAGTCAGAATCTAAAGGATTTATGGAGAACTGTCAGATATGGCATTGAGATTTTTAAAACAAGAGTGACACTCAAGAGATTTGATTTCCTTCAAAATTGTCTATGTTTTAACAACAAAAAGACTCATCAAGAAAAAAAGTGACAATTTGGCTCCTATTTAATCATTTTTTGAAAGCTTTGTTTCAAACTGTCAGGAAGTTTATACACCATCTGGATACATGACAGTTGATGAGCAACTTGCATCATTTTGTGGTTGTTGAAACTTTTGGCAACAGATGTCAAATAAAACTTCCAAACATGGTACAAAAATGTTTGCCCTGGCAGATAGAAAGACATTCTACACCTTGAGTTTAGATTTTTATCCTGGATCTAGGCCACCAGATCTTTATCTGTGCAACAATCCAATCACATGACATTGTGAACAGACCCTTCACACCTATTTTAAAAAGTAATCCAAATGTCACATTCAGCAATTGGTTTACTAGTGAGCCATTGATGTTACAGTTCCTAAAAGAACACCAGTTGATAGGCACAGGAACTACTACTCACAAGAACAGAGCCAATATTCCTGAAAAAATGTTGTAAATTTACAATAGAGAAATGAATAGTACAATCTTTGAATTTTAGAAAGACTTAACACTGGACTCGTATATGGTGATGAAAAGCAAAGTAGTGTTGATACTTGTTTTGTACCATGCAACCCTCGATATTCCCAGGGTGAGGATGGTAAGACGATGGAGAAAAAAGGACAAAAGTCAGAATACACAAAACTGAGGCCGTCTGGAGCTCTCGCTCCTGATGGGAAGTAAGGAGGAAAGGAAGAAGGAGGAGAAGGAGGAGGAGCGAGAGCTCCAACAGCTGTATCCCATTTATTTATACACCTGAGAGGTTGAATATCACTGAAATCTCTCCACCTAATACCTTTCACGTGATTTGCTTCAGGCGCTGTGTTTTTGAGGCTGGTCTTGATCAATCCCCAGCTTCGGGGATCCCCACTGATACTGTCAAAATTATAACTGTGATACATAGTGAATTCAAGGTTAGCCTGGACTACATAACACACCCAGTCCAAAAAGAAAGATGGATAGTGCATCTTCAACTCAAATGAAATCAGAAATGGTCACATTTTACAACAAAACAAAAAGTGGAGTAGACATTGTTAAAGAGTTATTCATCAACTATGATGTCACTTGAAACAAAAAGCATTGGCTAATGCTTGTGTTTTACCCAGTACTAAACATGTCAGGCATAAGTAGTTTCATAGTTTATAAAGAAAATAGCAAACACAAAATATCACAGAGAAATTTTCTTAGAGGATTGGGACTGAAATTTTAAAAATGAGCAAGCTGGGCCTAGTGGCCACACCTGTAATCCCAGTACTTGGGAGGCTAAGAGGATTGTTTCAAGTTCAAGAACAGCCTCGGCTACAAAGTGAGCTCAAGGCCAGCCTGAACTGCATAGTGAGACCCTGTCTCAAAAAGACCAAAAAAAAAAAAAAAAAAAAAAAAAAAAAAAAAAAAAAAGAACAATTACAATAGAAGAAGAATACAAAGAACTCCACAAAAGAGTTCTGGAGCAGACAAGTAAACAGACAGATGAAATATCACAAGAGCATTCAAAGAAAATAGAAAGGCCAGCAAGATGTCAAGTATGTTGTACCAAAAAAGACAGGAAAACAAAACATATGTGCTATCAGTTTAAGCAGTACTTGTGTATGGAACATGCTGCTTTCATGTATGAAGACTGCCTTTCTTCATACCTATAATTACTACCCCATTATAATATCCTGAGTTATTTTTTAAAATATGTGTCTCTTTTTATAACAATGTATTTCTTGTCTTCATTGTAGCTTTTACTAACTTTGGTCAGAAAAACAAACTAATTTTATGAAGCTGTTCTGTATAAAATATTCTTTTCTCTCCTTTACTTCACCCTTTCCAAGCCATGCATTGCTCCATGCATTGTTTTCAATTTTTGAATTAGAAAATGCATCCCAGTCCTCTCTTCAATGCCTTGTATCTCAGAACAAAAACAGAGACTACAAGGTATCAATTTGCCAGAATACATTTCCTGGTCATGCATTTATATCAGTCCTTGATTGAGAACAGAGGTTCCCAGCATGGCAAATGGACCGCGACCAGGCCATTGAACCTGCTCTTCCCAACACAGCGCTCAGCTTGCAGACATCATCTGAGCACTCACCAAAACACAGTTAAGAGATCCAATAAGCAAATTCTGAAGTAAAGATTCCCAGTAATCTAGATGAAAATTTATTACACCTGAATGTGGTGCTAGAACATGAAATTTATTCAAAGCAATAGTAACATTTCACTAGGTTTTAAGGAGAAAGTCTTATTTATGGAGACAAAAAGGATGTAAAAGATGACATAGAAAAAACACAAGTATTTATTTGGCCTCTATCTTAAGAATGAAAGGGAAATGTAAAAAAAGAAAAAATGTTATTAGTTGAATTTATCTTTTATTAGCAAAAGAAAAATCCTACTGTTGTTAATTTTGCACTCCACATAACAAGGGAGAAATAAAGAATACCATTTCTTTAATCAGAATCTTTATTCTTGTGTACTCACAATTATAAATGAAGAATTGCAGCCAGTTGTCTGAGTTTGAAGTCTGCCTCTACCACTGACTTCTTAAATACCTTTGAGCAAGTTAAATACAAATATACACTCAGTTAAAATAAGCCCCTCATTTAACTAGTTATTGAATCACAAAAGTCTAACTAGTTAGTGAAAACAAAAACCTTCTGAGCCTAAATGGTCACACAGAGTGAGGATAGATCCTATTCTGTTGACTTCTAAGCCCCTAGTGAGACAAATGCTGCTGTGGGTACCATCCGCAAACAGTATGGTCTCATCAGGTTGGAAAATTTTTGAGATAGTGTTGTTACTTTATGCGCAATGCTAGTATAATTATTCTGCCTACTCCAAATAAAGTTGTTCCCATTTCCATGAATGTTTACAAACACAGATTCTCAGGGATCTCAAACCACAGTCAATGTCAGCTAGCCTCCTTCCTCACCTGGAAGGTGGAAGCAGCATCATTGCTCAAGTTACCCCAATAATATCTCTGCTCCCTCTTTCTAGCATTAATGCAGGCCGATAGCCTCACAGAACTGCAGAGGGTTATTTGAGTATAGAAATGAGATAATCTTGTAAAGTTTCTAGCATGCAGTGATCATTTTATAGTAAATATTTTATGGTTACATCCTGATTTTTTTAGCTTTAAATAAAATAATTGATGCAATAGGCTTAATCTAGAGCCTCAAACATATTAAGCATGGAGAGGAAGGTGTTGCTACTATTGCTATTAACATTCCTGTCGTTTCTGTTATAGCAGTGTCGGTAGTTACTACCTCTCTACATTGATCCTCTGCCTGCTTATGTCTCAGTCTGATAAGGCAGGCGAGCTTCTTCAATGAAATCTTGAGTCAGTAGTTGTGATGGGTTCACTGGGGGGAAAAAGTGTGTTATTTTTGATTTTAAAACATGTTCAGCTCCATTTCACACTTTTTAAAATGTTTATTATGCTTTACAGAATGATGAAAGAACTGTCAGTGAGATTCAGTCCTGCCGTGCATACACTTACAAAGATATGTTAGAATGCCAGAGCCTTGCAGATATCAGATGTACCACTTGATGACCATAATTGTGGAAGGTCTGTAAAACAAGCTGAACACAACAGCAAAAAGTCATTTTTGACCTGCTAATGGAAAGAGAATGCTTTTAACTTCTTTGATTTGGTTTTCTTTCTTTTTTAATTTAAAGTTTAAAAAACTAATAAAGCAACAATGAAGACAAAATGAAAGTAACAAAAATGATACACGACCTCAAAACAAAATGATAGAATTAACAATGATTGCTACATTACATACTGTGATATTCAGTGAAGTTGCTCAGTCCACCAGACGTAAGAATGTAAGACTGATCAAACAAAGACAGTAACAAGTAATAAAAAAACATTGAAAATGATGCAGAGCTTCATCATACAAGATGGTAGGAGTTCAGCATTGGTTCTTATACTGCATATTGTTGTTTTCAGATTATTCTGATTACCAGATTCAAGCATGCAAAATTGGTCAAGAAAAAAGAAAACTTTAAGCATTCACTGCTCCTTTCAATAAACCACAGACATCAGCGATACATTTATCCAAGCTATCTTTGTATATACATATAAATTGTTTTTCATTTTAAAGAGAAAAGAAAAAAACCCAAAATAAAAAATAAATACCTAAAACAGCATAGAAAACAACAAAAATGATACAGAATTTCAAGGTGATAGAATATTAATAATGATTGTTATAGTACACGCTATCTTCTAAATGGTTGCACATATAACCAGATATAAGCATGTAAGACTGATCAAACAATTACACGTTAACAATTCCTTTCAATAAACCAATAGATATTAGTAGTACAATTATCCTAGCTATCCTGTGTATGCATATACATATTATTTTCTCTTCCTTCTTTCTTTTTCCTCTCCCTGCCTTCATCTCAATTGCTCCTTCCTATTTGAGCAGTTTTTTTTTTTCCCTTTCACAGTATCTATTGTACCTTTCAAATTTTATTTATTCTTTCAGGTTCGTATAGTAGGGAGGAAATACAATGTTTATTTATGTGAATCTGATTTATTTCACTTATGAGTATGGTCTCTAGTTGCATCCATTTACCTACAAAAGCCTCGAGTTTATCTTTCATTACGACTGAGTAATACTCCATTATATAAAAATACCACATCTTTTTTATTCACTCCTCAGTTGATGGACATTTGGGTTGTTTCCAAGATTTAGCTATTACAAATTGTGCTGCTATAAACATGGTGCACATATATTGCTATGGTATAATGTTTTCAAATCTTCTGGAAAAATACCCAGGAGGAGAATAGCTGAGTTGAATGGGACCTCTAATGGTAGTTTACTGAGGATGTCCACAGTGATTGCACCAGTCTACACTCCCACCAACAGTGGGGAAGAGTTCCTTTCTCCCCACAGCTCCTCCAGCATTTGTTATGGGTTGATTCCTTGATGATAGTCATTCTTTCTGGGGTGAGATGGAATCTCAGTGTTGTTTTAATTTGCATTTCTCCAATGACTACTGATGTTGAACATTTTTTCATGTATTTATTTGTCATTTGTATTTCTTCATATGGAAGTGTGTACTTCTCTCAGATGCCCATTTTTGTATTGGGTCTTTGAATTTGGGGGCCTGATTTTTTTTAATTCTTTATATATTCTAGAATGTTTCTGAGGAACATTTGGCTAAAATTGCTCCCTAATTCATGAGTTTTCTTTTCACCCTGTTGGTAATTTCTATTGATGTGCAAAATCTTTTCAATAAGATGAGATCCCAGTTGTTGATTCTTTGAAGTATTTCCCATGCAGTTTTGTTTTTGTTCATGAACTCTTTACCTACCCTTTTGTCTTCAAGACTTCCATCTACTTTTTCTTCCAATAAATCTAGTGTTTCTGTTTTAATATTTAGATCTTTAAGCCATTTTGACTGTAGTTTAGTGCACGGTGATAGATATAGATCTAGTTTTAGTCTTTGTCAAAGATAAGGTGGCTGAGCGTCTTTGTGGTTGTGGTTGCATCGTCTAGTCTGTTCCATTAATCTTCAGTCTGTTTTTATTGCCAATATCATGCTGATTTTATCATAGTAGCTTTGTATTATAATTTCAAATCAGGGATTGTGATGCCTCCTGCTTTGCCTTTGTTTCCCAGGATTGCTTTTGCTAGTCTGGGTCTCTTCTGGTTTCAGATGAACTTTAGGAATATTTTCTCTAGGTCTGTGAGGTATACCAATGGTATTTTCATCGGAATTACATTGAATCTGTATAACAATTTTGGGAATATGGCCATTTTCACAATGTTGGTTCTTCCTATCCATGAGCAAGGAATATCTTTCTATTTTGTGAAATCCTCTTCAATCTCTTTTTTCAGAGTACTGTACTTTTAACTGTATAGATCTTTTACTTCTTTGGTTAGATTTTGTTTTCTTGATCTAAAAACAACAGAGACCTTTTCTAACAGAGACTTTTTCTGATTATATGTAGAAAATCAGTGTTATGCTAAAATTTGCTGATGATTTTTGTACTTTAATATGCTTAAAATGAAAGCTTAAAGACTCAAAATATATCACCTTATTAACTGCACCACTTCTAGCTTGTATAGATTCTGTGGTAGTTCACTGGCTTCTTTAAAGGAAGATGTTAATAATCTGGAGGTTTTAACATAAAATTCCCTCTTTGACAACAATGTGCAATAATAATGTGTCTTCTGAAATATATATTACCATTAAAACAGATTCTTGGATACACTGAGATAAAATTTGAAGTGCAGATGGACTACTACTTTATAGTTAGAAAACATTAAAAAGAAGAAGTTTGAAGAAACTCTACATTCATGAATTATTCCATTCAATTATGTAGATATGCAATATCCCTTCTCCAAAACTTACTATTAGCTACCAGGTCTATGTCATTGCATAAGGGCAACCTATGATTCTGAAATCAAGAGGACTCCTGGGATAAATGAAGGAGTCTGTAATCAGCAGTAAAGTCTCCTGGGTTTAAATTCTATCTGATATTCAATGTTCTGCCATCTATAAGTCATTTAACTTCTCAAAACCTTACTCTGATCATTTCTAAAACAATAGATAAGAGTAACTACCTTGATAATTTGTGTAGTAGGAAGCAGTTCCAATTATATACTATGAAGAAGTTTGTATTCCTCCTTCATAGTTGCTATGCCTAAAACTACACACATCTTCTACCCATCATTCTGAGATACATTACAGCACAGTTTTGGATTCTGTGATTCAATTCTGCAGGGATAATCTTATGATTCATAGATTTCTCCACTCTCTCACTCATGCTGCCTTGTCACTTCCCATTATGGAGCCTGCCAACTTTACTTCCCTCGCAATGGAAGCAGCCCCTTCTACCCCTCCTGTGAGAGGTACCTCTCATTCATTAACTGTGACATACAGGTTACTTAGCTTGATAGCAGTGGTGCACATAGAAGAAGATGGTGTTTACTACTCTTTGTTATTACTGTCACTGGTGATAAAATGCAACTATTTTTCCTGGAACTAATCTAAAAGCTGTTTGATAGAAAAGATCATACCTGTTACCTCCATACAAAGGCAACATGAAAATAAGAATGCATTAAGAACTGAAAAACTTCTTGCTTGTATTGATGTAATTCTACGCTCCCACCAAAAAGCAAGTAAATGTCTGGTTCCATGAGGTTAAAAGGGAACTAGATACACTATTAACTGGTCCAGATCTATTAATCTGATAAGCACAGTTGTATAGCAGTAGATATTTTAGGAGTATGTATTAATAGTGTACTTCAAGATACAGCATAGTGATTTATAGAATAATCTCTGATATTTTAGAATGGAACTTGTGATCCTCCTGCCTTAGGCTCTAGGAACTCAAGATCTTTATTCAAAAAAGCTAGTATGGCCTTGTTTTCATGAAAAACAACGATGTAAATGAAAGTGAGAACAAGGTGTGTGTGAACTGTGGCAGCAGTAATATTCATTGACTGAAGATTCACAATGTTTTGTCTCTTAATATGTGCTACACATAAATGTAGTTTTGCTTTTCTGTTATTGAAGTATTTAGTGATTGCCATGGGAAATTTAAAAACCACTCAAAATTAGAGAACATAGAAAAATATCACCGTGTTCCTCTACACAAAGACAATCTTTACAACTTTTGATATATATTTTTTCAGGGTTTCTGTTTAGGCTGGTTTTCCCAGTTTTAGTTTTTACTTTGTGGTGGATTTATTGCCTACATATACACTAAATTAGTATTGTAATATAAGTATTATTAATAGTACTTACTATTTCAACTAATGCATGCTCCAAGTTTAGTTAACCATTCACCCATAGGTTATTTCCAGTTTTCACGGGGTGAGGTGAGGGAAATTCTGTCAGAAACAACTTTATATATAACTTGGAAATAATGGGAATGTATCTTGTTAATGACATTTATGTCCTGCAATTTATATCCTTGGAAGGTTTCAGGTTAACAGGAAGAAAAACTTTGTAAATGGTGGAGGTCAGAAGTTTAGAGACAGAAGGTGAGGGCGAACAGGGTGAGAAGTTCCAGGGAAGAGGAGAACAGCAACCTGTGGAGCTGCAGAAGCGACAAGCTGTGCTCTGAACTTCTGCACGCTTGCTAAAGTGGGCACATGGGCAACTGAGCCAAGTGCTGTTAGCCTCATTACCTGCTCCATGCAAGGAACATATTCATCGGTCCTCTCTATGAGAATCATGGACAGATTTTAACAGTTATCCTGTATAGCACAGAGATCAGGGCCAGACAATTAGTGAGTGGTCAGTGAACATCTGTAGTGTCTCAAAGTTTTCATAGCAAAACAAAAACAGTCAAGAATTACTGATATAGGCAGAGACAGGATTGAGAAGGAGAAACAGATGAAAAGGGATGCTGATAGGTTGTCCTTGAAATGCCCTATAAATAGTTTAGCAAAATCGTATTCTGAGAAGTATTTTATACTTCCTTATTTCCAACGCACCCCATTAAAGAAGTTAGTTTGGTACTGGTGGCCTTGGAGAAAGAAAAGGATAAAAAGAAGACAGAGGAAGAAAACCATTTCTGAATTTGTAAAGCCTCTTCCAGCTCTAAGTGGAATTTCATAAATTCGAAACATCCCCTAAAATTCTAGAGAATGATCACATCATCTAGATTCAGGCTCCTGCACAAGGGCTTATTGCCCCTTAAACAGATTAAAGTTAACTGTGTCTATATTAAAAAGAAAAAGAAATAGTGGTTTTTTCCTATAATATGAAAGTATTTCTAAAACTAAATGTGTAGGATGTTTTTATTCTTACTTAAAAAGAGCTGAGCTGAGATGTTTTCATTGTACATACTGTTGACACAGTATTTATTTAGAAAGATAAATTTTAGCCTCATTTATAATTTTTTCCAGAGATTTTATTCATAAGAAAGAAGTGATTAACATTGTTACTCATATTAATACTATAATTTATATATATTAAATTGTTAGTATCAATTTGTATTTTAAATAGAACTCTGTAAATTGCTGTATTAGTCTTCTCAGGCTGCTATAACAAAACACTGTAGACTGCACGGCTTACAAAATTGATAGGGATTGTTCGCAGTTTTGGAAGTTGAATAATTCAAGATCAAAGTGCTGATGATTTGTTTTCTGGTTTTTTTTTTTGGTAAAGAACTGCTTCATGGCTTGTAGTTGCCACTTTCTTGCTGTTGGTTTTGTTCTGGCATGGCAGAATAGAGCTCTGGCGCCTCACGTTCTTATTAGGGCATAAATCCCATTGGCAAGGACTCACCCTCTTAGCTTCACCTAAACCTATTAATCTCCAAAATGTGCCTCCTCTAAATATCATCACAGAGGGGGTAAGGTTTCAACATATGAATTTTGAAAGGAGCCCATTTCACTCAATAGTACATGCAAAAATATTTATGGTGCTTTTTTTTTAACCCAGTAAGCTACATAATGTGATTCCAATATTAAATGCCATAATAGTTTGGATCTGAAACTAGATTTTCTTTGTATTCAAAAATCTTGATAGAACACACTCTTCCTTTTTATTAAAATATGAGTGCTAATGTAAAATTGGAACAATATGTCATCTGATTTACTACATTCTGGGTCAAGTGGTGAAAGAGCTATTCAGACAACCTGCCAGGTTCTGTTAGGTTACACCCAGAGCCTCACAGTTTAAGACAAATGCAGGCTGAAAGTTTGACTCACAGACCTGTGGTCTGGCTCACGGTTGTGCTACACATATCTGGAAACATCCACTCACCCACACACATACACACACGTACACACACAGAGCCAAAAAACACAAAAATGTCTTCAAAGAATGAAAGCGAAAACCAGAAAGTGAGTATCTTGTCCTACAAATTTCCTCCATCTCTTAGAGAAGCAACTTGGTATTTCCTTTGTGGTTTGTATTTCAAGGAATTTTTAGAATTCAGCAGTAAGATTTTTTCTGTATTACCTCATACTTCTATTTCCTCTTTAAAAATGGATGTATTAATAGATGCACCAGAAGTTTGGAAGGCAAGTATCACAGAGGACTGGGAGAAAATACACAAGCATGAAAGGAGAAGAAATGCTAAGTAACATACTGGCCAGCCCTACCTAAGGTTGCAAAACATTTTTTATGGTTTTACTTCTGTCTTTAATCTCTCAGGTGCCATCATATTTCACTTCTTAGAGGTCCCCCCAAAATTATTGCATCTGCTCCACTTGTGTGTACAGGCAAATCTCTTGTTCTAATTACCTCCTCTTTCTCCTCCAACCCTCTTCCATAGCCCACACAAACCAAAATGTCTGTTCTTTCCAGTACAGGAGTGGACAGAAAAGGTCTCATAAAACTACTACTCAAATGTGATTTTCTGATAGCCTTTCATCCCTTCTTTTCACAGCTCTTAACTGTGCAGTGTTAATAATAGAATTGCAAGACATGACCTTGAACTTGCAATCAGAGAGGAAAATGTGACTCAACTCTGTATGCAGGACAGCAATAAATATTTATCATACAGGGTAAACTAGAAATATGGCTATGACATCCCTGGTGATTTCCATCTGTTCAGTTAAGTAGGTGTTGCTTTTTTAAAAAAATCTATTTGCCTTCTTTTATCCTGAAGTTCTCTGTCAGTTGCAGAAAATGACTTCTTTGTAGAAAAGATCACTCTTCAGTTGAAGATATACTTGCAGCAATTTTCCCTCTCAATATTCCCAAGCACAAGCCATGTTTGAAAAGATCTGTAACTAAGGTATTTTTTGTTTGTACCTTTTGGGTTTGTTTAGTTTTTTTGTTTGTTTATTTTTCTGAGACAGGGTCTTCCTTTGTAGTTCAGGCTGGTCTTGAACTCACTGAGCACCCCAGGTTGGGCTGGAACTCATGGCAGTCTTCCTGCTCTGGCCTCCCTAGTGCTGGGATTACAGGCATGTGCCACCACATCCGGCTTGTAAATAAGGTTTTAAAAGAATACAGAAAATATAGTAACTAAATATAAGATTTTTAAATTTTTTTTTATTTTACAGATTTTTAAAAAAACTTGCAAAACAACAATGAAGACAAAATCAAAACAACACAAAAATGATACATGACCTCAAAACAAAGTGATAGGAATTAGCAATGGTTGTTACATTACGTACTATAATCTTCAATGAAGTTGCTCAGTCCCCCAGATGTAAAAATGTAAGATTGATTTTCTTTTTTCTTGACCAGTTTTGCACTCTTGAATCTGGTAAATATAAGTTTTGTTTCCTCTGGGAATGCGTTTACCAAAAAGCAGATATTAGATTTAGGTATTAAAATAGCAAGGATTTGGGGAAAAGTCTTAAAAGGACCTTCACTTAAAATGAAAAATTAAACATAAAATGCTGTGCATGTTTAAACAGTTATGAAATCTTCAGATTGAAGGATATTGTGACAATTTACCTTGAAATATCTAACAACACAATGCCTTGCCCAGAGTATGTGCTCAAAAATATGTGCTGCTTCATTGATCCATTTACTTTTCTAATCAGAATTTTAAAATTTAGCTTAATACCAACAAAACTATTTGACACACTTTTTAAAGAAAAGTAATACTTGTAATTGACTTGCTTCTATTACTTATGTCTTGCTCATTTGTTGGTTTCTATCTTCTTCTCGGGCAGTTGAGTATCTTTATTATCATCTTCATTATCTTCCTATCTAGAAGAAAATAATCATCTGAGCATAGTTATTCAGACATACAATAAAAAAATTTCCCAGAACAGATGCTAGAGGTTTAAGAATTAGATATCATCAGATTGGTACAACCCAAGGAAACCAGTCATGGAGATTCTGTCTCCTAGTTCAGTTGACCTGTTTCTCAAATTGACATTACATGTAAGTCTCTTGCCCTAAACCGTGAAGTCAGAGGTCTGCATTTTTGATAGTTCACACCTTTTACTCACTAGCCAAAATATTAGTTTAACTCATTAAAAATTTTGCAGCTCATCAAGACCCCCAATAAAATAGCTACTGTATTACTATAATTTATTTGTCTGTGTAAGAACTTGGCAACTATAAGCATCCCTCTCCTATGGCCCATAAATAACTAATGCAAGTAGAAGGAATTCTGCTATATTTTATTCTACAACGATATTATTTTGTTAGTCAAATTCTACATCCCTATGAAGACATAGTTTCAAAAAATCTTTCAAACTATTTTTCTAACATTCAAATTTTGGGAACGCCTTTTTTTCTCAGTATTAAGAATTAACCCAGGGCCTCTTCATTGAGCTACAGTAAAAAGAACTTTATAGTCCTTGTTTTGTTTTTTTCTTTCTTTCTTTCTTTCTTTCTTTCTTTCTTTCTTTCTTTCTTTCTTTCTTTCTTTCTTTCTTTCTTTCTTACTTTCTTTTTGTCGCAGTGTCTCACTAAACTGCTAAATTACCCAGGCTAGGCTCAGATTTGCCATCCTCTTCTCTCAATCTAACTGGGATTACAGGCATGAACCCCATGTCTACTTTGGCAAATCTTTTGCTACTTTCTACCTATAATGCCATATGTAACTTCTTGAAAACTTTAAAGTTTTTCAAATTTTCATTTTCCATACTCAGTGTTCGTGTTATATTACTTTGAGGTTTTATAACAAAACTTGGTCATTGATAATCATGAAAGAAAACAGTTAGTGTGTTCTTTTAATGAAGAAAAAAATTATTACCAGGATTTAGATATGATACTGTATGATACAAATATGTCTAACTGAATACTGAACAGGACACTGAAATGTTTTCAAGGTCTAAGGAAGAACTGTTTATGCTTTCTTTCCAAGTTGTATCATTTATTTCTAATAGTTAACATGCCACCTCTGTGCAGACTGACATCTATCAGTAAAATAATAACTTTTACTGGATACTCATGCAGGCATATGCTCTGATATATTTACATAAAATTTGGCTGAGTCCAACTGTCAAAGTTTTGGTTCATACAATTACAAATAACTACACTTCTAGCATATAAAATTGGAAGTGGGTGACACTTAAAAGTGTCAGGATTACAGTGATCTCTATTCTAGGAAAATACATATTAAGAATTCAATGAGTTTAAGGGTTCCTTAAATATATGTCTCCAATTATTTAAGGAGCCCTTAAACTCATTAAATTCATAATATACATGATAGAACCATGGTAAAAACACTGCAATTTTCTGGACTTTGATCAGGATTTCAAAAATGGACAAAATATTTGAACAGACATTTTTCATCAAAGACCTATTAATGACAAATAATCATGTAAAAAGATTCTCGAGATTATTAACTATTAAGATATGCAAGTTAAAACTACAATGATGTATGATTACGCAGCCATTTCAATGGCTAAAGTTAAAAAGTGGATAACATTAAGTGTTAACAAGAATACAGAACAACAAAATTTCTCAGAAATTATTTGTTAAAATACAAAATGGTACAATTACTTTGGAAAATATTTTTGGAGTTTCTGAAAAAATTAAAAGAAACGTGATTACCAAATGACCCTATCATTTACTTCTGAGTAAAGGATTCACAAGGAAATGAAAGAATACATACATATTAAGACTTGCATACGGATGTTGATATTTTACTTATAATGGTGAAATGTTTGTCCCAGTGCAACTGTCCTGAATATCCATCAACAGATGAACAAATAAACAAGTTGTGTTATGTTCCTACAATGGAATACTACTAAGCCATAAAAGGAATGAACATTACAACAACAGTCTTGAAATAATTATACTAAGTGAAGGAAATTAGGAAAAATATTTCATGTGGTTTCATGCACATAAATTTTTAGGAAATAAAACTTAATCTGCTGTGACATTAAGCAGATAAATGGTTTCCAGGGGGGTGAAAGGAGTAAGAGGGCCAGATGACAATGAGGCAGGAGAAAACTACATGAGGAATTTTGTTGTGGTGATTATATATATTTATATATATGTAAAATTTCAATATATGTTTATTGTGTACCAGTTACAGCCCAATAAATCTCTTAAAATAGAATGAGAAATGTCAAAAGAAACTGATGACTAAAAGAATCAAGAGATGAATGGAATAAAATGTGAAACTGACAAAAGGACCTGCAGTTAGACACCAATGGCATAAATAGTACCTGTAGGCAAGGTTAAGGTAAAATCAATGACTTTCTTTTCAACTTTAAAGGGTACAACTGGACTGTATTTTGCCAGCGGGAAAGGTCTTCTTGAACTTGGCTGTATCTGAAGCTCCATTCAGAGAAATATAAGAGAAGGAACTGTGTAAAGACTTACACAGAGAAATGCATTTGCAACTTTGTCACTATGATAGTTCTAGATCCTCCAGTCCTGTCTAAACACTAGATGTTTTCTACTTAACCAATACTTGACCATAAATACAAATTTCAAACTACATGACCAAAAACCAAACCAAACATTAGTTTATGTAACAATGCAGGGAAACTCATGATGGAAGCTGGTGGGGGTTACAGAGTGATTAACTGAATCATGGAAATCTTACATCCGTTAAGTTTTCACATGTCTGATGCTCCTAAAATCAGTACCCACGTGCTAAGTCACATTCTGTCTCTCCTACTCAGAAATTCACTCCAGGCTTTCTCTGCTCTTTCTTACACCCTATCAACCTCTCCCTCTTGAGGAACCTATATTGATCTAAAAACAAAGCAAGAGTGTGCAAACATATTGTATTCTTCAGTCCTAATAAAAGCATCTTATGGTCACAAACACTTGCCATGTGTTTACTCCCCTTTGTACTTAGCTCTGCCAAAGGTTTGACTCTACTTGTATCTTGAATGTCTGTTCAAGATTTCTATTTTATATCATGCTGTTCAGGCTTTTATCCATAGGATTCTATGAACTTGTTCTCTCATTATCAACAATAACGTCTGCTTTGCTAAATCCAATGGCCAATTAGTTCTTTCTTCTCAGAGTTACTTTAATTGCATTCACTTTCTTAGTGATCTCATCTAGCCTCATACTTCAAATCCCAAATATGAAAGTCCAAGTCTACAACCAAGACCTCTTCTCAACTTCAATTCACACACCCGCTGCTTTAACATTTCTCTTATGAAAGTCTAAAAGACATCACAAAGCCAATGTGTCCAAAACTACTATAGCCTTTAGTACACAAGACTAACTTCATCTCTTGGCTTCAATTTTTCCCACTGATGAGAACTCTGTCCTTCAGTTGCTCAGGAAGCTTTTATAGTTGTTTAGCTTTGTTTTGTTTGTTTTCTGAGACAGGGTCAGTCACACTATGTAGTTCAGGCTGGACTTGAACTCACTGTGTAGCCCAGGATGGCCTTGAACTCCCAGTGATCCTACTGCCTCAGCCTCCTGAGTGCTGGAATTACAGGTGTGTGGTACCACATCTGGCTTGCAAGTTTTTTGATAACCCTTTTTGCTTACATAGCAAGTTCAGTTCCTCAAGAAATACTCATGGCGTGAAATGCAACAACTGCAACAACGAAAGGTTCTGATGTCACCTCTCACATTACCTCTAACTGAGCTGCCATCCACAACGACCTGTACCATCATGGTGGCTCCCAAATGGCGTCCCTGTTGTGGCCTGCCATTTCCTTCTGCCTACTAACAAAGCGGCTAGCGTAACCCAATGAAAATGTGAAGGAAATCTTACTACTCTTCTGCTCAAACTTTGTCAGGGCTCTTCTTTTCACCAAGTCAAAGCCAAAGTGCTTACTAGAGATGACCTCCCCTGGTCCTCATCACAGACCTGAGCTTGCCTTCTAGAACTCTTCCCTCCCTCCTTCCTTTGAGGTCACGTTGATTCTCTCCCTGTTTTTAAAGCATACAATCTTTATCTTCTAAAGGTATCATTATGATTTATGTCTAGATTTCCTCCCCAAACCCTCCATACAGGCAGAGCTTTTGAAACACGATTGGATTATGGGGCACAATAGTGGACTCGCTCTTAGGAGATAGGATCTGAAAGAAGAGCCTGGTACTGACCTGGAAGAGCAGTTCTCCCTCCCTGCCTTCTCCCTTCCCTCTCTGACTCATGGCTGACATGAAGTGAGCTTTTCCTCTACCAGATCTTTCTGCCTTAGAACCAGCTGACTATGGACACAAACCACTAGGAAAGTTGAGCCAAAATAATCCTCTTCCTTACTTTGTGGGTGCCTGGTACTTTGTTCAAAAGAGAAGAAATGGCTAAGACAGGTATCTTAGCTCTATTCGACAAGCAAGGAGATTTATCACTTTCTAAACCATATATCCTCTAATATTTATGTATGTGTGTGCATGTGTATGAGTGTCTGTATATATGAATGTACATACATGTATGTATATATATATACATGTAAATGTACATATACTTTTTCTACTTCATAAACTTGTATTTTAAAAACTTTTTAAATTTATCAGGATGCTTTCTCTTTACACTGGTTTTTGGATTGTAATAATTTTCAGTGAAGGGAGAAAATAAATATGATAAAGCAAAAACAAACATAAATGGTTTTAAAGTACTTATATAATTTTGCTACCTTTGTTAATGTAATATTAAATTTAAATGTCTTTAAATAAATGTTTTCAGATGAATTCTAAATGATTAGAAAAAGTGTTCAAATTTTTAAAAAGTTGATTAAAAAGTAATAATGTAACTAGCAATTAATAAACAATAAAAGGTTGTACTTTTTCTTTTACCTGGATGAATGAACTTATTTGTAAGTTCATTGGCAATTATTCTGGAATAGATCAGATAATAAAATACGGTAGAGGGGCGGTTGAGAATTTGAATCAGAGTATCAGGACACGAGCTTAGCTCTAAAACAAGCACAGTGACCATGGCCAAGTTACTTAACCTGGGTTAAGTTACTACCTGTAAGATGAACTTACTTGGAGAAAGTACAGGTAAAAACTATTGAGAAATTATTAAAAACTGTAACTCAAAGTCCTGTTAATTATCTTCCTTTTGTTTTGACATATATGTAGCAACTCTAATAAATTATAAGCAAAATTGTTAGAGATATTTTGGAAACTTAATTTCTATAGACAAAATGTTAGGTACCTTTATTACCTAAGAGTACACATGTGGATAATTTTTTAGTGTTTTGCAATCATTTTTCTTAAGAATTAATTTCAAGTGCATTACTATGAAACTATCTGTTCATAAAAATGGAAAGAACAAAAACCTATGGTGAATGTGAATACTGAGTTAATGATGCTTCCTACCCAATTCATAAGAGAATAAAATACTATTTTACATGTATGTATGTGCATATGCATGTAAATGTATATATGCTTCGTACAAAGATAAATCTTTCAACCAGAGTAGATCTTGCTTTGTACAAAGAAAGAATGAACTTGCTTTGTACAAAAGATTGTTAAATGACATTAGAATCATTGAACACATCTGCAAAGAAAGTATAGATTCAAATTTCCTAAAAATCCATGAGAAATCATTGTACAAACTGCAAGAGTCAATTAATCATCTAATCATATGTATCATAGCCAAATATTTAGAATTTTAGAGAACAATGTGGGAATAAAATTGATCTTTGAAATAACTTTTGATCTTTCTCTTCTTCTTTTCTTTCCAAAGAGTGTGAAAGTGTTTCATCAATACAATCATCCCAAATTTACATTTAATGAAGTTTAATTGATAAGCAGATAGTGGTTATAAATATTCTAAAAATGTTACCCACAAGAGAAATATAAAGATAAAAAATAATAATTTAAACAGTCAAAATAATTCTAGCTACCAGTGAACACTATACCAGTCATAAAGCCTAATGGTTATACATGGATTACTGCCTCATATTTTCAAAACCCTTTGTTACAGAGGCTAAAAATAAGTCTTACCCAGGTTAAGTAACTTGGCCATGGTCACTGTGCTTGTTTTAGAGCTAAGTTCGTGTCCTGATACTCTGGTTCAAATTCTCAACCGCCCCTCTACTGTATTTTATTATATGATCTATTCTAGAATAATTGCCAAGCATTTAAGGAATGAAATATTTAGAATTACGAATAGAAAAGAGACAAATACGTTAAACCATTTCTATGTGCCTGACATGATGTTAAGTTTCTAGGAAGTTATCTCATTATTTATCTTTTTGTGCATATTTGGTAAAAAACCTTTATGAGAATGTAAGTCCTGAGATTTGTTTGGAGTTAAGCAATTGAAGATGAAAAAATAAATAAGAGTGATTAAAGATTTGGAAAGTAATACTTCTAATAAGAAAACATGAAGTCTTATTTGTTTAGAGAAGAAAGATTGTTAAGGAGAAACTAATAAGAATGTTGAGATATCTTAAAAGCTATTTTGTAAATGTATGAGAGTAGGATTTTGTAATTTTGTCAGGCCAGAATAAACAGAAGCAAAGCTAATTACATGGGGGAGGAGGCGGGGGAGGTTATAGAATTCCCAGGGAGACTCAAGAAGCACTGGGCGGGTGCTCATATAATGTTGAACAACCAGCATATAGCAGGACTAGAGGCAGAGATAGAGGCAAGATAAAGATATGCAAGTTATTTTAGGAAAGCAGTTATCTTAATCCTCATTCCATTCCAGTCCAGTGTTTTCCTTGGAGAAAAGAAATAAATATATATGCATACAAATTCAATCCTGGTTTCCAATCTGTGAGTTATATCGACCTGTCTCTATTTTCAAAGAAGAGATCTGAAATTCAGAGTAAAAGAAATATTGTCAGTTTCACATTGTAACTAATGGAAGTCAATGAAAGCAGTTTATAGAGGAAAAAAATTAAACACAAATCACTAGAATTTGGGTGAATTTAGTTTTAATGTAGAATTCACCACTTTGTATCATTTGAGAAAAAATAACTTCCTAATGCTTTATCTACAAAATAAAAATAAAAACACACACAAAGACTATCAGGAAGTTGAAATGGGCATAGTGTCCATGGAAGTAGTTTAAATATGAATATAAATATGCTTTAAAGAATTATAAAAAGAATGAACTTCCTTCTTTGTGTATGCATTGAAGGTTAAATTAAAAGAATTCAGATGTTCATCTTCTTATCAGTAAGGTTTTGATCTAATTTTTTTTGTCTTTTTTGAGACAAGGTCTTCCTATGCAGTTCAGGCTGGACTCGAGCTCACTTTGTAGCACTGGCTGGTTTTGAATGCTCAAGGATCTTCCTGACTCAGCCTCCTGAGTGCTGGGATTATAGGCGAGAGCCACCACACCTGGCCCGATCTAAATTTTTAAAACTGTTCCTGCTAACACATTTTTATTTGAATATTTTTCATGTTGTGATTCATGTATGGTAAAAGTAATTTTTGCTCTTTGATATGTCTCTATAATAGTTTGTGTTCTTCACTAATTTTGAGAGATTTTAGGGAGCAGTAATTATACATCATCAAAATATTTCTCCAAGTTATCACCTTTGCAGTGTTCTGAGGGAGTTTAACAAATATGGTCATTGTGATATCTGAGGACCAGCCTGCTGTTATAAAAATGGGAACCAACTCAGCACATGCATTAGCTATGAGAAGTACTTACAGTTTCAGAGAAGAGGCTGGATGTTAGCGCAAACGGACTTGACATTTCTCATACCTCCATGTATGCTACTCATCTATCAAATCAAAATTAGAATTAGTCTTAAATTTCTAGTTACTAAAGCTCTAGAAATCTGCAATCTCCATGTAAATCCAACAATGAGATTAATCTGATCATCACCATCTGAGAAAAATGCTTCAGCCACAAATAGCAGTAGGTTCCACTGATTGTAAGCAAAGTAGAAGGGAGACTTTACCGAGCAATTTCAACCAAACGAGATAATTAAACTCAGAGATGCTGTTTCCTACCGCTCTCTTATAAACAGTGAAGCCACCCCACTGGCCCCTCCACAACCTGGATGTCCCAAAGCCATATGCCCCTTCTGTCCTTCCACTTTCCCTACAGAGAATGCTGGCTCATAAAGGAGAGAGAACTGTAGAACCTTTTTCCTGAAGTGACTTGAGCATTTGTATTTGTGACATCTTATTATAAGACAAGCTAACATCTATTATTAATTGATGCACTAATTAAAGCCATACTTGCAGTTTCCATGAGCTTATTCCCTAAATTCTCCAGAGTTAGCTGTCTGGTTTTAATCAAAACCAAATGGTAGTCCAAGTTCCCAGCCTGGAGCAGCTAGGAGGAAGTCCTTCAGTGGAGGCACAAGAAAGCAGCAAAGATAAACAGATGATAGTTCACAAAATTTGTGTCGGACCAAGGATACAGATACTGGGAGCCGCGTTAGAGATGTGATTCAGAGACTCGGTCAAGCTAAGATAGAAGCAGTTGCAAGTGTTTAATGTCAGCAAGACTCTTAATATGATCAAGATGGAGTCTGTCTTCTGCTTTTCCAGCACTGGATTTGTGTAACTCTGGAGAATTCTGGCTAGAGGTAATGCAGCATACGCTGTAACACAAACTGAACTACTTGATTCTGTGAAGAATTCTTGGGATCACAGAGGACTGGACAAAAATACTCAACTTACTGGATTCTCTGGATTTCACAGATTTTCTCAGGTACAGCATATAAGCCTGCAGGGTTTTCAGTTTTAACTGATATTTTTAAAGGTTTGAAATTTTTAGAATACTAATGATATTGAAACCCTAAATTCATGTTGCTATGTTAAAAGGTTTTTTGAAATGAGAGTTAGTAAAGATACTTTGAGCAAGCTGTGTATATATATTTAATACGGTGGAAAAGTGGGAGATAGGGAGGGAACTATGTTTTTCTTTCTCTCTTTTTCTCTCCCCTCCCTTTTCTCATAAGCAGTGTGGGATAGAAAAAGCTCTAGGACTTTATGACTCTCTAGCTAATCACCTCAAGAGCTCTGACAAACTCACTTCAGTTCTGTGTAAAATCAGAACTCCTGAAATGCCTAGGCTGCTCAGCCCTCTCCCCCTCCCCTCTGCTTCGCAGTCTTTCTCACATGCACACTTCTCAGAGGCAGGAAATACTTTCCAGGCAATCTGGGCCTGGTTGTGGAGGCCCCTTTCGCAAAACATCAGTCTGAATTTAGTAGACAGAAGTCACTGGGAACGCCTTGACAGAATCCGGCTTTAGCTGAGGCTGCCTCCAGCTGCGGAGGGTGTTTTTGTTAGAATCACACTCTGCATAAAACTGCTTAGAATAGAGTCATGCTCTCAACTACGATATGTGAACTTATGTTTTGGAGAAGCTAACGGGACGGACTTCTTTCCTAGCCTGAGTTCTGAACCATGTCGTGCCTGGCGCTGCAGCTCCTCGTAGGAGTATAGGTAAGAGCTACGGGGCTTCTTTATGCTTTAAGGGTTCTGCGGAGAAGCAGTGTGAGAATAATGACAGCATCTTGCACTCACTTGGTGACTCCCCAGGTCTAAGAGCTAAATCCTGGAATTAGAAGAGAAAACGTTAGGTAGAGCACTGAGTCAAATCCTTTTAACAGAATGTCATCCCTAAAATATGAGCCATAAAATTTTACTCTTGTGCTTCACAAAGTAACATTTTATCTTGATCCTTCTTTATCCTTAGCTCACTTATTAGTAGATCTGTAAGGACTATTCTTCTATTATTTGGCATAATATGAAACAAATGCATCTTCTCACATGAAAGTATGAGGTGTGAGTGAATTCTTCCTTCTCTGCTTCTTTTGCCAAGAAGAGGAGGGAGCACTAAAGTGACTTTTTCTTAATAAATCTCCAAAGAATATTTTGTGCCTGATGTAAGACTAGGAAGGTTGTATTCTTCAATATTTTCCCAAACCAATGTTCACCAATATACATCTTAAAAATAGCATTTATAAAAAAGCAAACATAAAATTTCAGAAATTATTTCTGTAGTAACTGGTATTTAATCTTAGAAATTTAAATATCAGAATTGCCTATAACTTATAGTAAATTTTCTGCATTTACTGCTAAGACCACATTTTGTGCGAATATTTGCGTTAAGTAAATGACACTCATTACTGTTTCAACACGGATTATTATTTTGAAACAGCCAAAATCAGGACAATCATACAAAAACCGATCATTTGTCCATACTTCATGTAATCATATGTTTGTCTTGGATTAAAATCTCTTGAAACTGTCTTAATGTTTAAATATTCAATCTATAAGGAAAGACATTGAGTAATGGCTGAAACAGTGTGGGCTTATATACATAATATGCTACTATATTTGTGAATACTTGCAATGAAAATTACTATTTTTTAGAAATAATATGAAATAGTATGTAAAGGGAAAAATATTCATGGAAAAAATCTGCTAGACAAACACAAGACATACCAAATGAAAGATGAAGGGCAATTTTGACAGATCATAGGAAATCAAGCAGTGATTTTAATTATAAACTTTTGTGTAGTACGAGGTGACTACTTACTGTAGTAGCTACTTTGTTCTTAATCTCTATGCTATGATAACTTTTACTGATGACTTTTAATTATTTGCTAATAATTTAAGACTTCTAAAATATAAGAAAAATGATTCTTGAAGTCTTAAAAATGAAAATCCAAGGTTGGCACGTAGTCTAGTGGTAGAGTACTTGCTACCATGGGCAAAGCTCTGGGTTCAATCCCTAGAATACTGCAAAAAAAAAGTAATTCTGACTTATCTAAATAGTGATTTCAGAAAATTCCTGAATAGAACATCAGGGAAAGAACATAAGAGCTTATGACTTCTGACACTCTTGAGGTTGCCAACAAGGAAATTGAGGAGTAACATTCAAAAATGACCTGTCCAAGGTCATCCCAATGGCCAGTAGAAGAAATGACAGTGGAACTACAGTACTCTGATTGATAATTTACATATTCTGACAACACAGTATCTTTCTGCCAAATAATTATGCATAATGAAGTATGATCAAATCTAATATAAGGCTGCTTTGCAGGAAGAGAATTGGAATTCCTCTTTTAAAAAGATTTAAAACCACACCAGTGTTAGTAATTTGGAAAAAAAATCATATTAAAAGAAAGAACCAAAGTCACTCAACAATGAAATTTTCTCAAATGCAAAAATTTTCCTTCAAAAATTTATTATGCTTTAAACAAACACTGTAAAGGTGTAACATACTGTAACTATTTTCTTATATTTCATGCTTATGCCAAGAACATCAAACCTTATGTTAATATTTCATTAATTTCAAACTAGTGCTTCCAAAAATAGATCTAGAAGAGAGCTTGACTATTTCATAACCTTGTATTCAATTGATATCAGAAAAAACTACCCCAACCAAGTGACTTGCAGAAATAATTTTACAACTGCCATTAGAAACTTCTAAGGATCTTATGTATCCAGACAGTCTTTCTTTTCTGTAACCTAAATGTCTATTGCTTTAGCCTATTTGTAGTTCTATGTATTTTTCTGCTTCAGTGGAAATATAAAAGCCTAAGAAGACACATGAAAACATTAGTGTACACTTCTAGGTCAATTAAATCCAGATATTTCATCTTCCTTTCTACTCCATATTCTCAATTATTTGATTCTTTGAATCACATCCACTCTGATCTTTCTACAAAGTCCTTTAGTTGCAAAATAAAGAATATTTTACAGCACCTTAATAAATGATAGTGCAGTAAAAATAGAATAGGCTCATTCATGTGTCCTACATAATGACAGTATATGTTGCTGGGCATATAGAAACACTACTTTCTCATAAAATGCTCTCTGCTAGTAAATGCCCTTTGTTTAGAGAGAATATATGTCATAACACTGTTGTTTGGTTTGTTTACTTGTTCGTTTACTTTTTGCCATTTTCATGAATTAGATTGAGTTTCTAACTTGAAACACTGTTCAAGGTTCTTTCCAGTGCCATCAAAACTACATTACCAGAATGAAGACTAACTGTAGTAAAGTACTAGTCTATAAAACTGCCTGGGTAATTACTAGAGGATCTAGTTAAAGACAGCATCTCATTTCGGTTTTTTTCTTAATGACATTATAATTTTAAAAAAAGGTTTTTTTCATGCTGTATACCTTGCTATAAATTCTTAAGACATGGTTTAATTTTCTTTATAAAGGATTGGGTCTTAAATGCTTAAAATAAGTCTAAAATGTATGATTTGCATTTTGATTTTGTTCCTTCTTGGAAAAGGAATGAACTGGTGTCAATATCATCTTACAGTGGAAATGACTCTTTAGAAACCATCATACAGCAAAGTTCCAAGTAAGAAATGACCTAAAACTGAATGAAGGTTTGCAATATTAAAATAAGGAAATGTCAAAATTGTACACGAGAATGGGTCCCTTAAAGCACAATTTACTTCAAGCAGGTTTACTGATTAGCACAGCTCTCTATTAGCTTTAGGGTGAGAATTTGTTTTTATGGTTCTGTGTTGGCATTAAAGTGCTGGTTACCTCAGAGTTTTGAGAAATGCTTGGGCTTAGTTATTAAGGACATTAAACAAAATAAGGGAAGCAAAGACCCTGAAAATTAGTTAACAAAAGCAGTGGGTGACTTTGATTCAGTGGATTATAAACTATATAGAAGTGAATTAGAAAGTCTTAAAGAGGGCCTCAGATGCAAAAACCCTGAAAGACAATATATACATTCAGAACACTGTCCATGCTGCTTGAGAGACAGGTGGAAAACAGTGTTGCTGCTCTTTGTACATATATGTATATATATGAAAATATTATTCTTATGTCACATTAGTAGCAAAGTGTTTTATCAACACAGTGCAAATAATTCAAAGAGAAAATCAATTTTGCTAACAGAAATGAAATAGAAGTTCACCGAGCAAGTTTAGGACCTTGTTTAGAACCATGTTTTTTTTTTTTTCCTCCAAATTAGAAAAATATCTAACATAGTAGGAACTGTCAATACCTGTTTGCAAACAAATAAATGTGGAATGAGTAGGCAAACAAGAAAAGCAGAGTTAAAGAGTGGGAGTATGTGAGAGTGGAACTTTTATTTTATTCTCCAGACATCCAGTAAGGGTAGAGTAATAATTGTTAAAGGGGAAGAAAAATGAGTGATTGGCAAAGTCATCAGAGGTCGAGGCCAGAGGTTAACTACACTCCTTTAAGATGGCATTACAAGTTTATTAAGGACCAGAAGTATGAATTTCCAGAAATAGTTCCACACTGGAAGTTACATGAGGCCAGTGAGAGCAGAGTACTATTGATTTTTCCACAATTGAACTGCGATCGTATATTGTAAACTCACGGGCAGAGTCAGAACACTGGCTTTGAGTCACCTTTGCTACTTAATCTCCTCTCATTTGAATCATCACATTTCACTTTTTGGTCTAATCACAGCTATACTGAGATAATATGGGCAAGCAAGGGGTCATTCCGGATTGTTCTCATCTACAGAGTCTCTAGCTTACCTTGCAAAGTATAGGAGCCTTTCTCATTACATCAGCATTGCCATCAGGGCCACCATCATGGTTCTTGTGGTGTCACTTAGCATCAAGTGAATGCTTCCCATGTGCCTTGAGGTAACTCCTCAACATATATTATCAGCTCACTGATGTGTGAACTCAGCACTATTATTTTCCCAACCAAGTTTTCATTCTTTCCATTACAGATATGAGAAAACTGAGACATAAAGATTTTAGACAATTAAATCACCAGAAAAAAAAAATTCTTTAACAGCTATCTTGCTTTTACACACAGAAAAATATAACTCCTGCCCACCAAAAGGTGTTTGACCTTAAGCTAATTACATAGTCCTCCCAAAGTTTCTCCCAATTAAATTAGGGCAATGATAGTATTTATATCATAGAACAGTGATCACCCAGTTCTTTTGGCACCAGGGACTAGTTTCATGGTGGAAGCCAGTTTTTCCAAAGACAGGGTTTGGAGAGGATGGATGGTTTCGGGATAGATTCTGATAAAGAGTGCATAACCTGGGTCCCTCTTACCACTGCAGTTCACTCTCAAGAGAATGTCATGGTGCTGCTGATCTGACAGGAGGCCAGGAGCAGGTGGCAATACCAGCAACGGGAATCAGCTCTAAATACAGAAGAACTTGACTTGTTTGCCTGCCACACATTTCCTGCCATGTGGCTGAGCTCCTAAGAGGCCACAAAGCTGTATTTGTTCATAGTCCAGGGTTGAGGACCCCTGTCATAGGATATTTGTGAGCATTATTAGTAAAAGACAGTATGAGTAACATGCCAAGTACAGTACCTGGGCCACTAGATATGCTGCTTAATGGAAGCATGTTTTACTATCTTTATTATAAAAAATGTCTAGTGTCTTTCTTCAATATTACTTAGGTATATAGATAAGCACCTATGCTGAAGATAAACTCAAATGCACCTAGTTGATAAATATGATGAAATTACAGGTATTAAGCATGGAAGACAAAAGCTATTACAAGCATTGGCCCCTTGGAGCATACTAAGTTTACAGAGATGATTAAATTCCCAGCAATTTGGTGTTTCTGATTTCTGGAAAATTGTGTTTATGGAATAACTGAAAGCTCAGTCCTCTGTTGTCATTTTGCTATCCAAGCACCTTTGTCATTGTAGCCGTATCTTTATTTACACTTAGTGATTACTCTCTACTGTTAGAGTGTTCTTAGAAATGATAGCAAAGCTAAAAATAAAGTGACCACTTAAAGCAGAGCCACATCTCACTATGATGATGATAAAACATTATAACACATGTCTCTTAGTGAGCAGAAATATCTTTTTGTAATGAGGCAAAACCACATTTCAGTCCCACTACTTTGTCATCCAAAAGGAAAAAGGGGACGGGGAGCCAAGCTTTTAACATTTAAGCTATTTCCTGTTGCATGAAAAAGTCCAACTGAGAGAAGCTCAGAGTAAAGGAAATATGTCTTTTGATTATAAAGAATTCTGTAGAAAAGAGATATCATGCAAAAATGATTGTTCACTAACGAATTTATTTGTGGAACTCATTGAAGGCATACTGTTTCTAAATGCCCCAAGTGGTCTTCATAATATGGAATGCTATTATTGAGAAGGCTGTGTACCTTTTAAAAGATTAAATATGGAGACCCTCCCCAGAGTAGGTATCTAGAAATATTACAGCCATGAGGCAATATTGCCTTTCAGGAATGTGATAATTCAGGGATCTACTGGAAACCATATATCTGCAGAAAAGTCTTATTGATAGCAGAAAAAATATCACGAAGTGTTCCAAAATTTCCTCAAATTACAAGTGGGTTTCTTAAGAAAATGTTAAGAGAGTCTCTATAACTGGTTGCCCAGAGCTATACCGTGGGTGGTAAGTCAAACACTGCCAGGACCTGAACTCCTCCCTGCAAGATAATTAGATGCTACTCAGGAACCTGGAGGTAAAAATAGGGCACCGCCAAAATAATACCTTACAATTTTGTAACACCCTGCTCTTTTCTGATGAGCAGACTTCTATTAGATTGAAAGGGTTAATTTTCAAATTTGCCTTAATTCCTGGAGTAACTCTATTCTGAGAGCAAAGAATGAAAAAAAAAGCCCTCCAAGTTTTATAAAAAGGCTGAGATACACACCAAAGTAGGTTAACATTAAAGGAATATTTTTCATTTTAGTGTTTACTTCATTTTTCTTCTGGAAATTGAAAACTGATGGAAGGTTGGGTGCGTCTCTTAGGAAATGTAGTATACTACTTACTCTATCTGGGTGATCATCTAGTTTTATTTTGTAATTTTCTAAAGTTTTCTAAAGTTCGAGGATGACTTTTAGACTGCTTAAAGACTTGGAAGCATCCAAATAATATATATTTATTATTAAACAGTTTACTAATAAAGAATTTGGGCTGAACTTTATGGTTTCCCCAAACCACTAATGAGGAATCAATTTCACCACGGAATACTTTAAAGAGAAAACACTGATTGTCTTTTCCTAAAGGTTGATTATCTTCACTAAACTTATGCTTTTTAAAAATATGTTGTCTTTTCTGCTGTTTGTGCATGTACATAACAGAAGTTTTAAAAAATCACATCTGCTTGAAGTTTTCTTGCTCTTCCTAAGCGTCTCGCTGGTGTTCCCTTAGTTGGACAATGAGAAGCACTCTTCTTCAGTTTACTGAATTGGAGGGCAGTGGGAAGTTTCACCAACGTGTCCAGCCTAGCAAAATCATTACCATTTTGGCCTCCACATTGCTCACTGTAATGAAGATTTACTCTGGCACAGTGAGTGCACATTTACACTATGCTGCAATTGTACCTGTTTCTTAATCATCCCGTGGTTGTCTACCTTAATTATCTATTCTGTGTCTAGGGCCATGTACTAGGTACAAATGTGACTCCCTGAGGGGAGGCTGAAATATATTAAGATTAAAACTCACTACGAATGTTTAGATTCCCCTGGCCTCCACACCACCAATGTAACCCCGACCATTAGCAAAGAAAAAAAACCTGTCGATTTTGAGATGTTCTTCTCTTGTCTCAGATGCATTTTCTTCTTCCAAAAGCACATTTTAGAAAGGGTGATCTACTTCCAAGGAAAAAATGATTATTTATCTCATATCTTCTTTTATTCTCTCCATGACTGATTACTTGCTCTGTAGTAACTATAGCATATGCTTTCTGCAATAGTAGGAGCAGAACATAACCTAGAATTTGAACATACAATGGGTAAGGATGAAGGAAAATTTTTAAAGAGAGAACAAACTCTAGCCACCTAAGGGAAAACCAGGGACACACTTATTTTCACTTCCAATAAGTGAAAAGTGTCAAAGTGCTTAAGAAAAAGCCCAAGAGTCAATCACATATTTATTTATTTGTTCATATTTCAACTGTATACATATAGTATATACAAACATAAAGCCCAAAGGGCAAACATGTGTTCATTTGTTTATAGTTATATATGTGTATGATTATCTGTAGTCCTAAAAAGTAAGATACCCACTTTTGAGCAAACAAATTAAAATGTTATCATCTTTTCAAGTACTGTGAGGTGTCTAGACATTGAGACCACTGAAAACTACTCTTTTTTCTATATAGTAACTGATTGAATGCACTTTATGTAATATTTTCTGGACTTTAAATTTCTTTTCAGATAACACTTCACTCAGAATGCCAAACCTAAATTCAGGAATTTCCAAAAATGCTGGGGTGAAGAAAGGAAATCATCACAAAAGGAAAAAGAAAACACCTAGAAATCTCATGAAACTTCACTGACATTCATGACTAGAGATCAGTATCCCAGAGGACACCTTTAGCTCACTAACAGCATGAGGTTACTCTTTGTGTAATCGTGAAGGAATGGTCTGGTGAGTGGAGAAGGGACAGGAACATTTTGATCCTATTATGGAGAATCTCAAGTCTCTGCATCAACTCAATCTCCAAATTATTACCATAGAATGTATTAACATTAGGTGATCACTTAACATGATTTCTGAGAATCAGAGGAAAGGTTTTTTTTCTATCTCAAACAATATTTACCTGATATTTACTTGTATATTTCTAAGCAATATAATTAGGATAAGACTTTTTCCATTTTAAATATATTTTAATTTCTTACAATAGAAGGTGAATATTTACCTCTGCGCAACTTTTATTTTCCCCACCACCTCTAACATTACTCTTCATAACACCTTATGTAGTAAAAAATAATTTTTACATTATCATTGCCTATGTCGGTATTTACACTAGTACCCACATTCACAAATTTAATTCATTCCAAGGTTCTGGAGAAAATCACCATGGTCATGTTAGTCACCCAATGCAGAGCTCACAAAGAGAAACACCATTTTGCTAAACACTTCTGTTTTCAAACCAGATTATTCTCAAGCAGAAGTGTTTGTGAAGCAGGGTATTATTGTATTTGTATTATTTTGACTCCATAAAAAAATTCACAACTTAAATGGGTAGTGTACGATAGTTACATTTTTTCTTATAAAACTTTTCCCCACTAAGCAGAGTGGTGTATGCCTTTAATTTCAGGTATTAAGGAGGCTGAGACAGGAGGATCCCAATTTTAAGGTTAGCCTGAGCAACTTAGTGAGATTCTGTCTCACAAAAAAATAATTTGAAAGGTCTGAAGATATAGTTTAGTAGTAGATTGCTTGCGTAAAATGCATAGGAATCTGTGGTTTAATCCCCAGTACAACAACAATTACAAAATGTCTATGTAGTAATTGACTTCCTTGGTTTTGTACCTAACTATCACTAATTCTTTCATCCCAGTTGTCTGACTTTCTGACCAGTTGTTCTCAGTGCGATCACATGTATAATTTCTTTTTTTTTCTTAGAGATATCTCTTGTAGAAAAATTAGGATTTATGTGAACTCATCGCACATTAGACCTGCTGCACAAATTTCATCCAAGAATTTCTATTCCATGGTCATTTGTGTGAAATGTTAGAATTCACTAAAGTCATGCCTTTCTTATATTTTTAGTCTCAGTTGAAACTTTCTGTCCAGGAGCTTTCCAAAAACAGGTTTAAAATAAGGTTCTTCCTATAATTTAAAGGTAGAAAGAAACTTCCATTATATTTTGAAGGCATATTTATTGTCATCATCTTATTTCCATTGTTGCTGCTGAGAAATTTAATGCCATTCTTATTTCCATTTTCTAAAATAGAATCTCTTGTGTACCTCTAGGATGACATTTAGGATCTTTGGCTTACCTTCTGCATTCTAAAGTTTCACAATGATGTTTCTTGATGTAATCTATTTTTTCCTTGAAGTATGTCATTTCACAAGTTCTCTTCAATCCAAAGGCTTAGATCATGAGCTCTGGAATGTTTTCTAAAGTTTTGCTTTGGAAATTTTCTCCCCTCAATTATTCACTGAAATGCTCCTGAGAAATGCCGTTCCCCTCCTAGACAACTAATGAGTTTTCAAATTGTAAGTAATTCTCTACAGCCTGTTATTTCCTCTATTCTCTTTCCCAAAGAGTTGTTCTAGAATAAGAAGAATCCAAAGAGAGTAAAGAGACTTCTTCCATCCGGTGGAAAACTCTCCCTAAACTCTCGTTGAACTTGGGTGTTCTGGACACAGAAAACGCATCCCAGAAGACATCCTTCAGTATTTTCTGCCTTTGTGGAGTCCTAGCCTCATACATTCACCATCTCCAGCACCACTCCCTAAAGGAGAGATAGAGAAAAGGAAGGGGAACTAGGGAGATAGAGGAAATTGACAACACCCCAGCGCTTGACCTTCAGCTTTTCATGGTGTTGGTGCACGTATCATTTCTATTGCAGTCATGATAAGACTTTTGTTTACATGAGTTTCTCCTACAACTTTAAAACCTCCAATAGGAAAGGAAATTTGGAAAACCTCCAAATCTGATATATTATTCAGGTTTGTATTCTTAATGTTCAGCAGGGTGTCCACCACCCACTGGGTATTAAGTAAACTCATGTTTAATAGTGATCGTGATCTGAATACTATGAGTCCTAGGATGCTACACACTTAATTTCAGCTGTCAGAATTTCATTTGAGCCTTGTTTTCCCTGGATATAGGATCATCAATAGCAGTTATCATCAGGCACTTTATTTAACTGGCAGTCCAAATTATAAGGTGTATGTTTATCTCAGAAGCCTATACAGAGTAGAGCATCATTTGATATCACATATAGGTCAATGATTCTTGAACTAGAGTATCTTCAATTGTCATTCTTAGATACATTTGCACTTAAACTTTGTTTAATATAAAATATGTATTGCATTCCATGAAATATTTATGTTAAGGCACACTAAGAATTACAAAATAAACTCAAAGAATATATTTGAAGTCACTGTGTGTCTTAGCATCTCATGCATTTATAGAAAGCAACTTCGGATATTTCACAGATATTTTCTAGAATCATTGTGTAAGTAATAGTACACACAGCCTTTTGTGATATTAATACAGCGATGTTTGAACGCATGCATTTTACAAGGGAAAAATCCCCATGGAAATTCACTTCATAAATTCAACACTCAGGAATGACCTAGACTTTTCCAGATCGTCCATCCAAATCCTCAGTAACTGAGCTCATTTTGAATGCAACCACATAAAAATGATTTAGAAAAGAAATGTAATAGTAATTTGCAAGATAAGTGGTCAGAAATTTGAAATACGATTTTAAATAAGGCAGCCTGGTGAGAAACCTCATAGGGAAAATCAATTTTGTTTTGTTTTTTATTTGTGTGTTTTTTACAAAAACTTTCCTATCTTACAGATAAGACTTTAATCAATCCATATAATTTAGAAAATGAGGCCTATAAGGTCAGATGTAATTGCCAGTAATATAATACTCATATGTACTAATTACTTTTTCAGCCTTTAATGTAACTATCAATCTTACAAATTGGAATTGAAATAGAAGTTTAGGCAGAGATGTTTGTGGAGATGAAATTTTTGAAAAACCTATCAGACCACAACATACAGAAAAGGCATTTGAAATGTAATGATGTTGCTCATAATGATAATGAGGCAGTTTTGTTTCTTAGTAAAAATAGTATATATTCATAATAATGACTTAGAAATGTTCAGAGAACTTAGAGTAGAAAGGAATACAGAGTTAATGCTGTGTTGAACCTATCTAATTTACAGTCTCTTTCTGCAGTGACTGTACCTTGTCTCAGAAATTTTTGAAGTATTTTCTTTTGACTTGATAGAAATACTTGGCTTCTTATTAGGTGGAGTGAAATAAGTTAGTTAATATTTTGCAAGGTCTTAAGAGAATAATTGTTGTGTTTCTTTTCCCCCAAGAAGTTAGTAAAACTATATATTTCTTCTCAGTTTAAAAACATAAAATAAAACCAGAATTCAGGCTCAACCTAAATGTAAATGTGGCTTAGGAATGACACAGTAATACCACTTGGCATTTCTTAAGTTGGCCCGTTTTTTCTACCCTGGATAAAAATAAAGAAAAGAAAGCATCTAACACAGAACCGCCCTATTACAACCTAAATTTGCTCAGGAAAGCAGAAATTTTCTGGCCTGCATCTATGCATTTTTTCCACTTTCCGTAGCCTCCCACACTATAATGACTTATGCATGGAACTCAGAGACTTTATATTTTTTTTGAGTGCAAAGTGAAGGCCAACATGGAAAATGTGAATGATGGCCATTTTCAAAGATGGCCACAGACCTCTGAGGGAACCAAATAGTATCCAGAAGGATATTTGCTCAGCCTGGTGGACTACATTTCTAGTATATTCCTCAACTTTACCAGTCTTTATGAAGTGGGAATATTTACCTTTCCAGCATGTGTGTAGTCAGAATAGTTTGAAATTTTTGGTGAGGAGTCAAAGTCCTTTTCAGAGACTGAAATGACCCAAAATCAGCACAGCAGTTAATCTTCTTTATGACTAAGATCAATAAGCCAATCCATATAAAGTGCTAACAGTTCTTACGCAGAATAAAAACTAAAAGTAGCTACTCTTTAAATGGGATTTTTCATTGACAGTCCAGTTCTTTGGTTTCATTCTGCAATGATATTGGATTAGTTGCTTTTATAAGTTTGAGTTTACATTGGTACCATTTGTTTCCTTTCACAAAAGATTTAAATAACTGGAGGCAAAAGGATTGATACCTAGGTAGTATCAATCTTTACAGTTTGGCCTTATTTTATAACGGGTTTCTTATTTACTTGAATTTTAATGTCCAATCTCTAACAGAAAGACACACACCAGACTCTTTAGAAGCCAAAGAGAGTGAGACTCAAGTTTTTGAAGACTTGCCTTAATTCTTTCATTATTCTGACACCTTCTTTATGGTACAGTTGGATCCCTGCATGAGGAGTTTAGAGCTTTTACATACTAAAGACATGGGAGAAGAGAGGAAGGTGAAATTTCATAATTCCTTGGATACGATGAACTTTATTGGCTATCTGAGCAGAAGCTTTTGTAAATAAAGAGGGGAAGAGGAGTTGAAGGGCAGGGGAATGGGAAAAAGAGAGTCAAGTTATATTTTGCACAGGTACAAAGTCTTTGCAATGAATGTGATCACCATGTACACCTAAAATGTACCAATAAACTTAATTAATTTTTTGAAACAACTAGGACTTAGTTTGATTATGGGTTTACTTTCTACATATGTAACTGTGGAGAGGTTATTTTTTTTAAGGTCAACAATATTAGCTTACTCACTCATAATCACAAAACTAGGATGCATGAATAGGTGCTCCATTGTTTTTTAAGCTTCCACAATACTAGCTTGCTAATAGCATTAATAGGATAAATGAACAGACCTACCTCTAACAAAGCACTATAAATGGTGTGTTATGCTGTCTTATCCATGACTGTTAATATGCCCTAAACTGAATTATTCTGTATTTCTTAGTCATACCTGGAGTAAATACATCCCAGTCATACAGGATTGGTGTTAGCACTTTCGCACACTAATACACTACATATGCTGTCTCTATAGCTTTCATTTTGCATGAACAGTTCCCTAGTGGCCTTTGTTTCAATTTAAAAGAAATAGTCAATATATTTCTTTAATGATTTGTGCTCACAAAAGTAAATTGGAAAAGGAGACAAGCTAGAGCAACAACTTTCTTCCTGTGATTTCTATTAAGTATTGCAATCCAGATATTTTCTTAATGGAGCTTGGTATTTATATCTTCATTTATTAGTAAACTAGCTCAAATGCTTTTAAAAGTATCGCTGATAATTTTTGACCAGAAATATTAAAGAAAAAATAATTCTATCATTAAACTTCCTTAAAAAATATCTCTGTTAAAGTTATAAACAGAAAATTTATAAAATCTCACACCTCTGCCTTCATAGCACGGATTAGGTGTTCTCATTTCCAAGGCTGACTTTGACTTCAGAAATGAATCCATAACAATATGTTTTTAAATTTTTCAATAGGTGGTGAAAATGACAAAATTCATTCTCTTCTATTCATGAATTTGAAATAATCTTTCGTCAAGTTACATCTACATTAACCTCACATGGAATGTACCTCTCTGTCTGTTGTTAAACTATGATGACATGTCTGCAGCTGTCAGAAAGAGAAGCTGGGAAGAACATGTGACCCAACAGACAGAGCAACCTTTTAACTCTGATGATTATAACGCAGCATGTCATCATGGACTTGTAGCCGACAACTTGCAGGCAAGTATGGAAAAAGATGCGACTGTAAAGGTGGACCGCAAAGAGAAGTGTGCTTCCCTACCAGACTGCTGTCAGGAATCAGAGCCGGGAGATTTTCCTGGGATGCTCATGGGCCACATTTCAAAGAAAATGAATGAAAATGACAGCTATGAAGGTGAAGATCAGTTTCTGTCTCTGGAGGCGAGCACCGAAACCTTAGTGCATATTTCTGATGAGGATAACAATTCTGATCTGTACCTTACAGATAATAAACAGAGTTTAATTACCCAAGGGAATAAAACCTCAGCCCAACATTGTGTTGAAGGAGCAGGCTCCTTAGTAAAGACATTACCCATCATGGAAAGTAGCCATGATTCTTACAACTCTTGGGGAACTGCTGGGAAGGCTGAATCAGCACTAACAGAAGAGAGTGGGGAAAGAAAAGCTGTTGATACTATAAGTAAAAGCCTGGAGCTTTGTGATGATGTAAACTTAAGTGAAATAAAAGATATGCCTACAGTAAATACATTGGATTCTTTGAATGTGAAAGATATTGTGCCTGAGAAGCAACTGCTTAATTCTGCTGTAATTGCTCAACAACGAAGGAAACCTGACTTCCCTAAAGATGAATATGAAGAAAACACTTGCCATGAATTACAAGATGAGGATTTGGCCATACACTGTACAAATGGAGGATTGCCACTATTAAAAGCAGATTTTGGAAGTTGCCTTCAGCAGCCTCCTTCCTGCCCCAGTGGAACTGAAAATGGTCTGGAGAAAAGTGGATTCTCAGAACATCAAAACAATGGTCCTCCTGAGGTCAGTGCAAGTGATGGTATGCAGTGTTTACACGTAAAGGACACCCTGGCCACCCAGGAGCCCACAGATGGCCAAGTCAAGCTTCGTAAGAGAAAGGTAAGACGTGTGCACAGATCAGCTGGCTTTTGAAATTCTGTAAATATCCTTATTGTCATCATTTAGTGTTCTGCTTGGATTTAAAACATATGTAGATATTTTTTTCACCCTACAATGCAGATGCATAATATTTAAAGATTATCTAATAGGTGAAACCATAAAAATATGTAAAATTTAAAATATAATACTCCTTTATTTTGCTAATAATATTTCAGCAGTTTACAACCATTCTATTCTGGAATTGTGTTCAGGCAAGATTTCACCTTAAGTTGGAAATAAATAGCTACCACATAATTCATAATAACGTAGTCCAATGCCTTCTGAAAAGTGATGTCTAATATCATCATGATATTTCTTAGTCAATATTCTTTATTTGGACTTGTCTTCTTGTCCCTTCAAAACGTATACTTTTATCATAAACAAAGTGGCATAAGTCGCCTGTTGAAAATAACCCTTTTACATATTCAGAAGCAATAGTGTCTCTTTCTCCTAAATGTGCTGATACTATAATTGTGATAACCTGGCCCATTCCCCGTCAATATGTGCACCATGGTTTGTTTCTTGCCACTGAATTTCTTTAGCAATTAATCAAAGACAGCCAGTAATGGAATTGAAAGGACCAATTGAAAGGTGCCAAGGACCTTTTGATTAACTCTAGAAGTGCCATGCTCCCTCAAAAGCTGCGTGGGAAAGAAGCAAACGTTGAAGTGGCAGCCAAAACTGTAGAATTTCTTCAAACAGTGTAGTGTTAAATAGTCATGATGTAAAACCAAGTATGCCATTTTCCCTATACATTCCACCTGGTATTGAAGAAACCCTGCAGTTTGGATGCTTTGTCAAATTACCAAAGCATAATTTCTAGCTTTTCTCAATTCATAATTGCAATTCTACTAAACTCCAAGTTAATAGTCTTAGTTCTATTCAACCGGACTGTCTACCTACAAAAGGGTGGAGGATACTGCTCAGCAACTCTCTCTGTGGTAAAAAAAAAAAAAAAAAAAAAAAAAAAAAAAAAAGGTCTGGTTTCCATAACTGTGGTTTTGCTAACAAAGTAGACCAGTAATGTGTCATGAGTTAGTGTAAGCGAACTAAAAGACTTTACAGCAGAAACCACTGTGCTCAAACTATATGCCAAGAGAGTATTCTACAGTTCTGGCAAACTCAGTACCTTGTACAGTTGTATTAAAATGTTAATGCTCCATGAAGTTGTTATGATTGGAATGCTCAGGTCATTTTTTTTCTAGAAATTTCCATACATTTTATCAAATCTGTTGGAGAGAATGCAATAATGATGTAAGAAAGTATTAATTGACCTATGACTTAGCTCCCTAAAATAAGACAAATCTTACCCAACTGTTGACAGAAACATTAAACATTCCCCAAACATATGCTCACCACTTGGACGTTTATATCAATACTAAGAATGCTGAGAACAATTTATTCTTGGACTTGTCAGTATAGCATGGGTGCATTTTAAGAGCTATAATTATATCTTATTTACATGTTCTAACTTAAATATTCTATTTTAAGCATTTCAGAACTAAAATGTTGTGGTATTGTGTGGTGGAATATTTACTTTGACTCCATAACCCATTTAAGGATGTCTTGTAATGAAGTGATTAAGTGCAAAAGTTAAGGTTCAAAATTTAGTTCAGAAAAGTGTACTTGTGAGAGGAGACTTTTAGAACTAAAGCACATGGGAATTTTTTATTTATTCACCATTTAATTAATATTAAGGTTGGCAATTAGCCATTTTAAAACTTTATCAAAAGAAATAATAGACTATATTCAGGAAAAGAAATATACAAAGTTGTTCATCATTGTATTATGTGTGAGATCCATACACATTAATTTGGAAGGTGTTCATGATATAGCTATAAAAATGGCAAATATGTACAACATATCCAAGTATTATATGAAAAAGTCTAATGAAAGTGAATATTTAGGCCTGGTGTGGTGACACATGCTTGTAATCCCAGCACTTGGGAGGCTGAGGCAGGAGGATCACTGTGAGCTCAAGGCCCACCTGAGCTACAAAGTGAGTTCAAGGCCAGCCTGAATTGCATAGTGAAACCCTGTCTCAAAAAGGCAGAAAAAAAAATTGAATATTTATAAAGTTTTCCAAAATGTCAACAAGAGTACCAAACAAATACTTCATCTTTAAAGTCAGTATAACGAGTGTAAAGGACACAATCCTTTTGCAGGGGGCCACATGGGCCACATTTATATATCTGTACGACAGGAGGTACCAGATACTGAAGCTTAGTTGTGTCTTTAAAACTACTTGTCAGCCAGTGATAACTGTAAAATGAAAGCTTGCAAAAATGAAATATAATATAATATAACATACCATAATATAATATGATTTTAGTTAGAGAACTTTAATCAGTTCAGTATTTGATGGACAAGTCAATGAACCAAATTCTTCATTGAATTTCAGAGCATGGATCTCTTGTAAGGCTATTCATACTCAAGACTCACCAGTACCACCAACAAAAAATCTCTAAGAGCTTGTAAGAGTTATGCTCAGAATGTACAGTAGTATTACTCTAAAGATACCAATGTACCTTAGATATACAATGTCATGTTTTAAAACCTATGATTTTGACAAACATTTGTTTTTTCTATAACTTATTTTTCCTTGGTGTCCAATATTTCTGACCATCAAAATAGCCACACATGTATTTATTATAGATGAGAGGTATAACATTACATGCAAGGTATTTATTATACTGAGAAGTAATCTCAGTCTGAGATTACCTCTGTAGTATATTTAAGCATTGACCTTTTGAGGTAGTAATATCCTTAAATTTGAGGAAGTAGGTCATGAACTTTAAGCCACCAAAATCAAAGGAAAACCAAATGGCCCATGAGCAGATGTTAGTGTGTGAGGCAGGTCCCGTGGCATATGACAGATGTTAGTGTGTGAGGCAGGTCCTGTGCTCTGGGCTGTGACTGCATCTGCAGGGTGAAACATCTGGTTAAGAGCAGCTCCAAGAGACAGAAATCAGAGAGGTCTGGTAAAGTAGATGGTCTGAAATGTGGTATCTTTGTACCAAAGGGAATATGAAGATGGAAAATATGTGGAGGAATATTTGAGGTTACTTTCTTTTTAAAGCACTAGCGTATTTGTCGCTGATTGTGGTTTACTAATTAAAGAATGTGGAGTAAACCAAATTTTGAATCATCACAATGATTACAAAAATATACAGCAATATTTTATTTGCCCACATAAAATATAAACCATTTTCAAAGCAAAATGAACTTGAAAAGATATTGTAAAAATAACACGAACTTTGAGAAGACACCTACATCCACATTCCAATAAAAATCCCACATTCCAACAAGAAATCAATTTTAGGATCTTGTGGTATCACCTTGTATTAGACTTGACTGCTGTCGCTGAAAGCCAGCATGATAGTGGCTTAAACACATGTAATATTAGCAGTCAGTCCTGGACCATTATGTAGGTTGTGCTTTCAGAACCCTGCACACCTTTTTATCTAATTCTCCTCTCTGGCATCCTCATCTATATTCAGGCCATGGGATAGGGAAAGGGGCAGGGGTGACTAGGCACAGGCAGACCCAGAAGGTGCACATTTCCTTTTTCTCTCACACTGTAAGGGCCAGATATTAGAGGCCTGGCCACACCTGATACTAAGAGGGCTGCAAACTGGAATTTGCATTATTGGCAATTGGGTGTCTGCTACAGATGTATTATTATCAAAGAATGAAACACTTATATGGAGGGGTGACTCATAACTATATTGAAGAATAACGCCTAACATAAATATTGTCCAGTATATTATGGAATAGCATGAAAAAAAAATAACTGGTCTGGATATATGTTCTCTACTATTCTGTATAAATATCTGGTATTTTAATTGCTTGGTTCTTTATTTTAGTATCCCTTTAAATGTTAGGAAAATTACTTATGGAAGGGATATTATCAAATGCCATAATCTCTTACATGAAAACAATGTAGTAGTACAAATATATATTTATGTGTGTGTATATATATATATATATATATACTTTAAGTGTCTGCAAAGTATGATACATCAATTAGCTAATACTGATATAAATCAAATGTATTCTTCTTACACTACTTTTAAAGCATGCATAAATTTGATAAAATCACACCCAGTTTACAAATATCATCCTCTCTTGTGTCTGTTTCCTCTATGTTTATGTGGGAGCTTTGTAATGATAGGAGGGTAGTGCTGCAAAAGTAAATGACAGAAAAAAGATAGCAAATTATGAGGGAAAAATGGACCACAGTAGGAGGCTGACTGGAAGAATATACAAGAAAAGAATTGATCAAGAAATAAAAACAAAATGAGGGCTAAGCTAAGACCAAAACTAACATCATAAGAAATATTGAATAAAATAAAAGGTTAGGGGAAGAATTAAAGTTTGTGACTAAATGTTGGATCAGTTGATAGAGAGGAAGGAAGTATAATGCAGAGCAAGTGTTTAAGGCTCTACAGGTAAATTCATAATAATAGTATGACTTCACATTAAGGTCACAATGGCTTTAACATCCCAACTTTGCTGAGCAGATTCTATTTGCTAAATCCTCTTGTATTTGAAAACTTCAAGTTTAATATTATTAACACCCTTTGCCACAACAACTAATTAATTGTAACTAATTAGTTACACACCAATTAGTGAGTTGTAAATATTATTTAGAATACACTATGTTGCCTGCTGAGCGGAGTGAACAAGGAAAGGTACAGAGAAGGAAAATATTGGAACATCCTTTTACATTTATTTTATCCTTTAATTCTATACATCTTATAAGATGTAGGCTGAATTAGTACACAAGTGAATGGGCAATATTTTATGAGCAAAATACACATGCTCACTGCAGAGTATATACTCAAAAACAGAGGAGGCCACAGGTCTAGAAATTTTATAGCTTTTCCGGTTAATGTCATTTTGAGGAAATTGGGAACAAAGCGAATGGGAAATGAATAGTAGAATAAAAGCTCAGAAGATAATGAGAAAGGAAGATTAAGGAACATTTATTTAAAGAGCATCAGATAGTAGTAAATTTCTTTTCAGTTGCAATGTGAAAACCACATGAAGTAGAAAAAGTTGCTGCCAGGTGCCCCTAAGGGAATTATGAACATGAACTGAATGAAAGTAGTTAGATCTGAATGTGTTCCATCCTTGATACTCTTAATAAAAGTAGTTGTGGTTTGTGATGGGCCTCTGATCCAATCAGTGACTTGGACCAAAACTGCAGATTTACATTAGTTATTATCAGGATCATTAATGGGTTCATACTAACTTAACAGCAGCTTTTGCTCGAGCAAGAATTAAAGAATTTTACAGTGTTAGTTTAAATAATGAAGGGTTATTTCAGAACCAATTGTACATTACAGGCTATCATAATAGTAAAGCTATTTTAGTTTCCTCCTAATGGATTTCCATTACCAGAAACCACCGACAAATTATTAATCTTGTAATACCAATGAAACCATCACAGCTTTTGGTTGTCTCCCTCAAAGAAATGCCAATATTCACAAAAGCTGGAATAACTTACATAACCTTCATAGCAGAGCCCTGCCCTGATATAGGGGTACCAGACGCAATGTTGCCAACAGGATCCGTTCATTCTCTGGCTCACATTCTTAGAAATCACACACTGATCATTCACTGCCAGCAAGATCTCTATTCCACAGATAATTTTCTAAATGTAAGGAAATGACAGTACTATTTTGGAGATAACCTCACAATTTTCAAAGCTAATATGAGCAAATTGGAAAAAGTACACTTTTACTCCTTTTCAGTTCTATTTCTACATAGATCTAGCAATAAAACTGAGGATTAATGAATCCCTTCAGTTTTAAATTCTATTTCTTGATCCAGTGAAATTTTTAAAAGGTTTGCAGTTTGCTATGTGTATTAAAAATTAACACAGATGAAAAAAATTAACACAGATATTTAAAAATATGTTGAAATGGCATCACTACTTGCTTTTTAAGAATGAATGGCTTGATCTGAGCTTGATTTTCATGGCAAGAGAGTAAGCTGTGATAGGGGAGGGCCCGATCTGAATGCGACTATACAAGATGCACTCTAAATGAGACAGGAAATGTGACTTAACATCTACGTAGTACATTATTAAGATGATGTACAGTTTTCAAACAAAACTTGAAGTGAGAATCTGACAGTCAAATAACTGAAAAGTGGCAAAACTATGCTGAGAATATTTTAGTGGCATCTGCATTGGCAGCACAACTGACCAGCCAGGAGACAGCTTCTTAGCCGGAAATTCCTGGCATAAGGCATGGTCGATGGTTAGTTTCCACAGCTTCTGTATCATAATAGTACGCACAGACTGAAGTAAGGAAGAGAGATAACAGGCTGTTTGAATTCATCCTGCTTCTCTCATGTATGACATCATGATTTTATACCTGGCTATCTGATCTTTCTGCACGTCAGTTTTTTCATTTGTATAATGGGATTTTATATCAGTACCTGACACAGTAAAACCCTGTAGTTTTACCTAGTAGAAGTAGTAGTAGTAATGATTTTGTTTGTTTTACTAAATTGCTCTAGTTATGGATCTGAATGTAAGCTGAACCATCCAGCAGTAATTGTGGGGGAAGGGTAACAAAGTTTGAGAGCGATTTTAGGAAGTAATTCAGTCTATATGGACATCTTTGCTATCTAATTTCATCATTATACAGTAAAGCCTGGAATATGCACTCATTAAGTAAATAAATATTAAGTATCTTCTTTTTGCCAATCAGTTTTCTAGATGTAAAATAGAGTCTGAATAAGAGCAATATATATGTACTAATACCTAAACCACTTAGTCATTAGTGAGTGTAAAGTAATACATAAATAACTGAATTTAACATTAAGGTAAACTAACTTTGCCAGTCTATGGTAATCAATAATGGAACCTATACAACATTAGGTTTTGAAATACCAGTAAAATCATTATAGTTCAATCAAATTGGAGGTAGAAAGTATTAAGGTCTCTGAACATATGGTTAGGAAAGTGTATCCTTCCACACGGGAAGGTCAGGAAAGCCTTCCTGTAAGTAGCTGCCCAGCTGAGCTGTGAAGTGTGCACTTGTGGGAATGAAGAAAATTAATCCTTCATGCTACCTTAATTGTTCTTGAAACATTCAATTTTATTTTTTAAATACACAGACTTAAATATCAGAAAGTAATAAATAAACAAGTACTTCATGAAAGCGCCTATGTAAAGAAATATTTTCCAAATTTTACTAGTGTGTATTGGTTACACAAAGTAATGGTTTTCGTGTTGGCGGATTTGTATACGCACATAACATACTTTAATCATCCCCCCATCTCTCTGGTGCCCCACATCCCCAGTAATTTTGCACTGGAGGGCAATGTGTATAATAAGTTTTTATCATATTCACCCCTCTATGATCCACCCTTGAATTCCCTCCCTCTCCCCCCATTCCCTTCCTCTTGTGTACTAACAGCCTCCCTTTGACTTTCTTGGCATCTTGTTTTAGATTCTGCACATTAGAGAGAATAGGCAATATTTATCTTCCTGAGTCTTGCTTATTTCATTCAACTTTAAGATCTCCAAATCCATTCATTTTCATGCAGATGATAAACTTTTATCTTTTTATAGCTGAATACTACTATATGATGTAATATCAGTTTCTTTATCCATTCATCTGTTGCATTGCATTTAGGTTGGTCACATATCTTGGCTATGGTATTTTTTGCCACACTAGATGCGGGTATGCAAGTATCAATATGGTATGCAGTCTTTAATTACTTTGGGTATATACCAAGGTGCAGTATAGTTGTAACAAATGGTAGCTCTATTTTTAGTTTTTTTAGGCACTTCCTTACTGATGTCCATAATAGCTATAGTAATTTACATTTCCACCAGCAGTGTTGAACGGCTCCTTTTATCCACATCCTGGCTAGCATTTATTATTTCTTGTATTCTTCATACTCCTTCTGAATGAGGGCAGAAGAATCATAGTATAGTTCTGATTTGCTTTTCCTTAGTGGGTAAAGATGTTGAGCAATTTTTTATGTAGTTATTGATCATTTGCACTTCTTCTGAGAAGCGTCTGTAAACAGGTATTTCTGGGGCTGGAGGGAGAGGAAATGGAGGAGAGGAGAGAAGGGAGTGAAAAGGACTAACATTTGGTTTGTCTATGCACCAAATCCTCACAATGAACATATGCATCAGGCATCACAAATGTGAACTAATTAAAAAATATAAAGTGCTAAAAATAAATGTTAATGTATTTAGCAAACTATTTCATTATGTTATAAAAAAATTAAAAGAGGATGGTGGTACTTGATGTTCCTTAGCTCAGGCAAAGCAGCTTTTTCTTTCTCTTTTTATTTCATGAAAAAATATTTCATTACTAAATAATAAGAGAGTAACAGTAGTTAATACACTGTGTATAAGTATCTTCAATGTAGTTGTGCAGAGTGGAAGACCTTGGCACAAAAGATTCTCTCTTCAAAAGAAAAAAGATATTAGCATAAAACTTTCTTTTCAATGAACTGAGAAAAACAAGTAGTATAAATAAAACAAATTAGCATAAATATAAAAATGTTTTTAAAACAATGGAATAGGTAATTTGCAGGATCATCTGAACCTCTTTCCACTTTCTATTTATCTATATTTTACTTTGCTCCTCATTTACACATACATACTTTGCATATAAGAGAAATCAAACAATATTTAATAATGTGTGTTTGGCTTCTTTCACTTAACATTATATTCTCAAGTTGCATCTATTTACCTATGAATTCCTCAAGTTTATCTTTAATGTAGAGTAGTACTTCACTGTGTAGAAAGACCATATTTTCCTTATGTATTCATCTGTTTGTGGACATATATGCTGTTTCCAAGACCTAGCTGCTATAAATTATACTCTTATAAACATGGATATGCATCTGTCCCTATAATATGATAATAGGAACTCTTTGGGGAAGATACCTAGAAGAGGGTAGATAGCTGAGTTAATTTTGAGTCATAGCTTTTTGAGGAATCTCATAGTGGAAATGAGGAATCTCATAATGGAAATATAGATTTCCATAGTGGAAATCATAACTTACATTCCCACGAACAATGTAGTAGAGTTCATTTTGCCCCACATCCTCACCAGCATTTTTTAATACTACATTTTTTGGTGATAGTCATACTTTCTGGGGTATGCTTATATCTCAATGTAGTTTTAATTTGCATTTCTCTGGTAGCTAGTAATGTTGAACTTTTTTCATCTATTTATAAGCCATTTGTGCTACTTCTTCTGTAAACTTTCTATTCATTTCAATTGTCCAGTTTTGAATGTGTCTTTTATTTTGGGGAGTGTAATTTTTGAGTTCTTTATATATTCTAGATGTTAGTCTTTTGTCTGAGAAATAGCTGGCAAACATATTTTCCCGTTCTGTAGGTCAGCTCTTTACTCTGTTGGGTGTTTCCTTTGCTGTGTTTATGCTCTTTATTTGATATCATCCTATTTATTGTATTATTTCTTGTGCTACTGTGTTCCTGTTCAAAAAAAATCCTTGCCTATATATCTTTTTTCAAGAGCTTTTCCTATTTTATCTTCCAGCAGACTGAGTTTTTTTCTGTTTTTAACATTTAATTCTTTGATTCATTTATATTTTAATTTAGTATGTGGTGAGGTACATGAGACTCCATGTTCTCCATGTAGACAGTCACTTTTTCCAGCACTATTTATGAAAGAGGCTATCTTTCCCCTAGTGTATGGTTTTGGGCCCTTTGGCAAATATCAAGTAGCCATATGTACCTGGAGTTGTTTCTACTTCTATTTGTTTCATTGGTCCATATGCCTGCTTTTGTGCTATCACTATGCTGCTTTAATTACTGGAGCTTTATAGTATAAAGTCAAGTCTGGGATTGTGATGCCACTTGCCTTGCTTTTATTAGTCAAGATCTCTTTGATATTCTGGGCATCTTCTTCTTCTATACAAATTTTGGGATTATTTTCTCTAGTTCTGTGGGGAATGTTGTTGAAACTGTGCTTGTGATTGCAGTAAATGTGCATATCAGTTTCAGAAGTATAGTCATTTTGACTATATTGGTTTTGTCTCTCTAGGAACAGGAGACATTTTTCCACTGTCTAATGTACTCTTTGATTTCCTTTTCCAGAGTGAGTAATTTTCATTGTAGAAATCCTCCACTTCCTTTACTAGAATAATTCCACAGAATTTAATCCTTTTTGATGCTATTGTGGGTGATATTGTTTTCCTAATTTCTTTTTCAGTGGATTCATTATTAGTATGTAGGGTTGATTTTTGTGTGTTTATTTTGTATCCTGCTGTATTCCTGAATTTAGTTATTAATTCTAGAAGTCTATGGTGGAGTTTCTTAGGGTCTTGTAAGTAAAGGATCATGTCATCCGCAAATACAAATATTTTAACTTTGTATATCTATATCTGTACCTATATCTAATTCCCTTTTATTTCTTTCTCTTGCCTGACTGTTACCACTAATGTTTTGAGTTCTGTGTTAAACAAGAGTAGTGATAATTGACATGCTTTTCCTGTTCCAGACCTTGGAGGGAAAACTGTTGGATTTTACCCATTTAGTATGATGTAAGCAGTAGCTTGGTCATACATGGCTTTTACGAGATTGAGATAAGGTTTTTCTATACTTACTTTCTTCAGGGTTTTTACCATGAATGGATGTTGCATTTTCTCAAAGGCTCTTCTGAGTCTATTGAGATGATCAAATAATTTTTTTCCTTGCTTCTGTTTATGCGATGAATTACATTTATTGACTTGTATATATTGAATTGTCCTTGTTTGCCAGTGTCTTGTTAAGGATATTCACATCTATGTTCATTAGAGAGATTTGCCTGCCATTCTTTTTGGTTATATCCCTGGCTGATTTATGGATTAGGATAGTGTTAGCTTCCAAGAATGATTTTGGAAATACTTTTTCTTTCTTGATTTGATTAAAGAATTTGAAGAGTATTGATGTTGAATCTGCGAAGTTCTTCTAGAATTTGGCTGTGAATCCATCAGTTCCTAGGTTTTTCTTAGTTGGTAGTGTTTGTATTTCTGCTTCAATTTTATTATCTGTTATTGAATTGTTCAAGATTTTTAGGTCTTCTTGGTTCAGTTTTGATATTTCATGTGTATCTAGGAATCTCTCCATTTCTTCTGAGTTCTCCAAGCTTTTGGCCTGAAGTATTGCTAATAATTGTCTAGATTTGTGTGGTGTCTTTTGTGTTCTCAGCCTTTCCACTTTTAATTTCATTGGTTGTTTTATTTTTTCCTTTGTTTGTTATGTTAAACTAAGAGTTTGTTTATTCTGTTTATTCTTTCAAAGAACCAGCCCTTTAATTCACTGACTCTTTGTATATTTTTTAGTCTCCATTTCACTGGTTTCTGCTCTTATTGTTATAATTTTCTTCCTTATACAAGCTCTGGATTTGGATTGTTATTGTTTTTCTAGGACATTGAAATGTATTGGTGGGTTACTTACTTGGGCTCATTTTATTTTACTGATGTCGGCATTTACAGCTGTAAACATCCCTTGTAGGACTGCTTTCATTATGTCCCTTAAGTTCTTTATGTTGTACTGGCATTATTATTTTATTCTAGGAGCTATTTTATTTCTTCCTTAATTTTCTGTATGGCCAGGGATATAACTCAGTAGCATAAGTGCCTGCCTGGCAAGGCAAGGTCCTGAGTTCAATTCCTGGTACCCAAAAAAACAAAAGAAATTTCTGCATGATGCATTGATTATTCAAGAGAATGTTGTTTAATTTCCATATGTTTACACAGTTTCTGTGGTTATTTTTGCTATTGATTTCTAGTTTCATGAAACTGTGATCTGTTAATATGCAGGTCAAAATTTTTATTAGTTTGCATTTGCATAGACATGCTGTGTTAGCTAGTATAAGGTCTATTTTGGAGAAAGTATCATGTCCTTCCAAAAGGAGTACATAGTCTGTTGTTTTGGGGTGCAACATGCTAAATATCCATTAAATCCCTTTTTTCAAAGATTTGGTTCAACTCTGATATTTCCTTGTTGATTTCTTTTTTAGGTGACCTACTTGTGATGGGGTATTGAAGCCCCCTACTATATTGTATCAATGCTCATCTGATCTTTGATGTCTATTAGTGTTTTATGAAATTCAGTACACTGTGGTTTGGTGCATATACAGTAGTACCTGGAAAACAAACTTGATTCTTTCCAGGATTCTGGTCCCAAATTGAGTTGAATGAAAATAAAATCAAATTCAGTGATTAGCTTCAATGTAGACTTTATGGGAAAATTTGATTCAGCTCTTATCCAGTTCAGCTTGCAACCAGAATAGTAGATTTGAGTTTCTGTACTGAGGTACCACTTTACTTTTTTAAATGTTACCCCTTCCTATTGAAAGGTAACCAATAAATTGTGTCCTTCCTTGCCTCCTTAGATTATCTTTATCTTAAAGTCCAATTTGCCTGAAACTAGGATAAAAATCCCAGCTTGTTTTGGGATTGTTGTTGCATGGAATGTAGCTTTCATCCTTTCATTTTCAGTACTTGAGTTTGTTTTTGTGTTAAATGTATTTCCTGTATACAGCATACAGTTAGATTTTGTTCTTTTATGTATTCTACTAATCTGGGTCTTTTGATTGGTTAATTGAGTCCATTTACATTTGATAGTTATAATTGATAGGTATTGACTTATTCTTGTCACCATGTTTTATTTTCCTATTACTGCTTGGTTTCTTTCCCAGCTACTTATTTCTTAGCCCTACTTCTTGCATTCATTTTATTGGCACTTTTGTTTTTATTAGCTTTAGGCTTTCCTTCTAGTATATTTCTGGAAAATTTTTGGAGTGTTGTCTTTGTGGTGATGATGCTTTTCAGGTTATCTTTTTCATGGAAATGTTTTAGTTGTCTATTAGTTTTGAAAGATAATTCTGCAGTATATAACAGTTGGGTTTGGAAGTTGCTCTTGCTTGAAATATTTCATCCCAAGCTCTCCTTGCCTTTAGGTTGTCTATTGATAGTTTATTGTAATTCTGTTGCGTTTTTCTTTAAAGGTGATTCAATGCTTTCCTCTAGCAGCATTTATAGATTCTGTTTGTGTGTTGGATTTCTGGTATTTTCATTATTATGTGGCAATGAGGGATTTTCTTTTTTCTGATCATGGCTATTTGGAGTTCTATATGCCTCACTTCCTATATGTTAATTTTTTTTCATATGTGGAAACTTTTCTGCTATTACTTTTGCAAATAGGTTTTTCATGTCCTTTGTGTTGTCTTCTAAACTGTCATTAATTACAGTTACTCTTCTGTTAGTCTTCTTTGAGTCAACTAGCAGGTGTTAGACCTATTTTTCATGTTCTTTTGTTATTTTTTTTTATTTTTTTTTTTTAAATGACAAAAATTTCTTTTCAGTGAACAAAGAGAATACTACAAATGAAACAAATTAGCATATATCTAAAATATTTTTGAGACAGTGGCATAGATAATTTGCAGGAGTTATTTGAACTTTTTCCTACTCTCTATTTATGTACCTTTTTATGTATCTTTTGATTGAACTTTTATGTACCTTTTATTTGAACTTTTTCCTACTCTCTATTTATGTATCTATTTATGTATCTTTTGTTCTATGTACACACACACATCTAGTTTCTCATATAAGAGAAACCATGTGATATTTGAGCTTGTGTGTCTACTTATTTCACTTAACATTATGTTCTCAAGTTGCATCCATTTGCCTGTGAATGTCTCATTTATTGTTATTTATGGCAGGGTAGTACACTCCATTGTGTATGAACAGCCCATTTTCTTTATCCATTCATCTGTTGATGGATGTATATGCTGCTCCCAAGATCTAGCTATTATAAGTTGTGCTGCCATAAACATGCGTATGTGTGTATCCTTGTAATGTGATGAATTTAACTCTTCTGGAAAGATATCCAGAAGGGAGATAGCTGAGTCAAATGGGACTTCTATTTTCAGTTTTTTCCCATGGGGGAAAAGGAATTCTGGCACATTGTTGGTGAGATGTAAACTAGTACATTCACTATGAAAATCAGTGTGGAAATTCCACAAAAATCTAAGACATGTTTGCATTTATTATTTGATTTTTTTATGATAGCTACTGTTTCTGGGATAAGAATTTGTCTCAGTTTAATTTTAATTTGAAGTTCTCTAATGGTCAGTGGTGTTGAACATTTTTACATGTATTTATTGGCCATTTGTGTTTGTTCCTCTGAGAAGTATCTATTCATTTTGATTGCCCATCTTTTGATTGGGTCTTTTATTTGGGGCATCTAATTATTTTGAGTTCTTTATATATTATAGATGTTAGTCCTATGTCTGAAGAATAGTTGGCAGTTTTTTTACTCATTTTGTAGAATGTCTTTTCACTCTGTTGATTCTTGCCTTTGCTGTGCAGAAGATTTTTAATTTGATATGATCCCATTTGTTAATTCTTGGTATTATTTCTTGTGTTTTGGGGGTTCTGTGTAGAAAGTCCTTGCCTATATCTATGTCTTCAAGAGTTTTATCTCTTATCATCCAGCAAATGATTTTTGTTTTAACGTTTAGATATTGGATCCACTTTGATTTTAGTTTAGTACATGGTGAGATATATGGATGTAGACTCAAACTTCTGCATGTGAATATCCAATTTTTTTTAGCAGCATTTATTAAACAGGCTGTCTTTCCTCCAGTGTATGTTTTTGGGCCCTTTGTCAAATATCAAATAGCTGAATGTGCCTGGGGTTGTTTCTGCTTTCTTTATTGTGTTCCATTGATCCACATGCCTGTTTTTGTGCTAGAACTGTGTTGTTTTAGTCACAGTAGCTTTGTAGTATAACTTCAAATCTGGGACTGTGATGCCTCTTTCTTTGGTTTTGCTACTCGGGATTGCTTTTGCTATTCTGGGTCTCTTATGATTCCATATAAATTGTAAGATTATCTTCTCTAGGTCTGTAAGAAATGCTGTTGGTATATTGATTGGAATGATGTTAAATCTGCATGTCAGTTTTGGAAGTATAGCCATTTTGATTATATTTGTTCTGCCTATTCAGGAGTAGGGGATATTATTCCATTTTCTGATGTCCTCCTTGAGTTCCTTTTTCAGAGTGATGTATTTTTCATTTTAGAGGTCTTCTTCTTCTTTGGTTAGGTTAATTCCTAAGTATTTAATTTTTCTTGATGCTAATTTGAATGGTTTTGTTTTCCTAATTTCTTTCTCAGTGAGTTCATTATTAGTATACAGAAATGGTATTGATTTTTGTGTGTTGATTTTGTTTCCTGGTAATTACTAAATTTGTTTATTAAGGGCTGGAGATATAGCTCAGGGGCACAAACGCCTGCCTAGCAAGCGCAAGGTCTTGAGTTTGATTCCCAGTACCAAAAAATAAATAAATAAATTTGTTTATTAACCCTAGGAATCTTTTGGTGCAGTTTCTTGGGTCTTGTAAGTAGAGGAACATGTCATCTGCAAATAATGATACTTGGACTTCATCCTTTTTATACAGATCCCTTTTATTTCTTTTTCTTGCCTGATCACTGTGGCTGATATTTTGAGGACTCTGTTGAGTGGGAATAGTGATGGTGGACATTCTTGCCTGGTTCTGATTTTAGAGGGAAAGCTTTCAGTTTTTCCCCATTTGATATGATGTTGATAGTTGGTTTGTCATAAATGGCTTTTATCAGATCTGAAATAAATTCCTTTTATACCTATTTTCTTCAGTTTTTTTTTTTATCATGAATTGATGTTGAATTTTGTCAAAGACCTTCTCTGCATCTACTGAGATGATCATGTGATTTTTTTGTCCTTGTTTCTGTTTATGTGATGAAGTACATTTATTGATTTGTGTATATTGAACCATCCTTGTGCTCTTGGAATGAAGCTTGATTTGTCACGGCATATGATCTTTTTGATGATTTGTTGCATTCTGTTTGCCAGTATCTTGTTGAGGATTTTTGCAGCTGTGTTCATTAGTGAAATTAACCTGTAGTTCTCTTTGTTGGCGGTCCTTTCTCTGGTTTGGGGATCAGGGTAGTGCTAACTTCCAAGAATGGATTTGGGAATACTCTTTTTCTCTTAATTTCATTCAAGAGTTTGAATAATATTGGAGTTAGATCTCCCCTGAAATTCTTGCAGAATTGAGCAGTGAATCCATCAGGTCCTGATCTTTTCTTAGTTGGTAGTTTTTCTTTTTTAATTACTGCTTCAATTTCATTGCCTGTTACTGGATTGTTTAAGATTTTTAATTCTTCTTGGTTCAGTTTTGGTAATACATATATATCTGGGAACCTCTTCATGTTTTTGAGTTTTCCAGATTTTTGCATATAGGTTTGTGAAATAGTTGCCAACAATTTTCTAAGTTTTGACTGTGTCTGTTGTGATTTCACCCATTTCATTTCTAATTGCTTTTATTTGTGTCTTTCCTTTTTAAGGTAAGATTAGCTAACAGTTTCTCTAATTTGTTTATTCTTTCAAAGAACAAGGTCTTTGATTCATTGAGTCTTTTATTAAGTCTCCATTCCATTGATTTCTACTGTGATCTCTACAATTTCCTTCCTTGTACAAGCTCTGGATTTGTATTGTTCTTGTTTTTCTAGGCCCTCGAGATGCATCATTAAATTATTTATTTATTTATTTATTTATTTATTTATTTATTTTTAAATCAACTTTATTTCTGCATCAGGCTTTACATTGGTTTTTTTTTTTTTTTATTTTAAGGATAAAAGGAGGGAAACATTAACAGACATACAACATTTTACAACATATCACAAGCACAATACAGACAATACAGAGTTACAAACAAAGTAGTAGGGAATTAACAATGGTGGCTGTATTACATATTGATATCTTCAAAGTGGCTTCTCATGAAAACAGATATAGACATGCAATACTGGTCAACCAAAGACTCATTGACAGTTTCTTTCAGCATAGAAACACCAGATAGAAGAACAACCATGTTATCTATCCTGTATATACATACATACAAAATTTCTCCTTTTTTCCCTTCTCTTTTCCCACATCCCAGAAGCCCTTTACTCTTCGGTGGTTTCCTATCATTTCACAGTGTCTATCATACCTCCGAGTTTAAATTAACTCTTTCAAGTTTTACACTAGTGACACAATGCGGTGCTTGCACATGTATGTTTGATTTATTTCACTTATGAGTATGGTCTCTAGTTGTGACCCTTTTGTTATTTTTAAGGTATCTCTCATTAACTGATCATTGACTATATCCCTATCCTCCAGATCTGACACTCTATCTTTACATTGGTCACTTTTACTATATGTTCAACTGTATTTTTAATATGTTGGGATTCTCTTTGGAACTTTTTTATAGCTTCCCATTCTTTTCTATGCTAGCCATTCATGTTTTGCATCAGTTTCTTTAGCACCACTAGGTTTTTATTATTTCTTCTCTAGATTTGCTGATCATTTCTTTAACTAAAGTCACTATCTGATTAGTTGTGTCTTCTTTAAATGCACGAACCCCTCTATTGAAGTGCTTTACCTCTACTGCAATCCTCTCAGACCTTTCTGCTGTGTGACCTATGATTCCTCGCCCTTGATGCCTAATGAACCATTTTGGGGGGAGTTGGGTGTTTGGGGAGGCATTTTGTTAACTTGTGTTTTGCTGTATCTATTTCTATTGTTTGTTTTCTGTTTTTGGCTTTTGTGATGGGGTTTATGGTTTCTTTGGCTCAGTGCCTGGCTCTTTGGGAGTGAGCCACAGTATTGTTTATGTGCCCAGGCAATCCAGATATTGACATATAGAGAAAAGCAATTGACAGCAACAACTATGTTACCTTGGCCAGAAGAGTAAAGTCAGCAACAACAAGGGTGTCAAATATCAACGGGATGCTGACAGACCCTAAGAACCACTTGCAAACTGCCCTTAGCCAGAGCAAAGAGGTCCATAATTTGTGAAGACACCTAAGACACTCACATACTGACCTATAGTAATTCAGATTAATTATTGCTGGATACAGGCAGCAATGCAAGAGCTCAAGTGTACTACTGGACTAAATGCCATCTCCATCATGTCCGCTTCCTCTAAAGATTATATTCACTAAACCTGTCCTCTTACGATGCTATACAGGACCTTTAATCCTCCTGCCCCAAGTCCAAGCTTCCCAGGGACCCCAGGAGATCCCTGTTTAGCTCTGACCTTCTCTCAGCCTGTCTGCCAAAGCTGTCTCTTACCCAGTCTCTGTGGAAGATGTGAAACTTCCCTCCTGACTTTTGGTCTTGGCCTCCATCAGGTCCATCTTTTGGTGATCTTCTGCCCTATGCTGTGGAGAACTCTCCGCTTGCCTCCTAAGCAGGCTGCACAAGGCCTGGACTGGCAGCAGCTGTAACATGTGTGGAACATGCGAGGCCTCTCTTCTGCCTCCTATGTGGGTTGAATGGGGTTAGAGGCCAACAGTGACATCAGAGGGAGTGGGGTATGGTTTTATCCATACTTCTGCATGGGTCAAGCTCTTACTTTGCAAACCTAGATTTTTATTAAATCTTTCTGGGGCTCACTTTATAGAAAAATTATCTAAATTTCAGCACACTAATGAGTACTGAAAAAAAAGCTAGCTTATAGCCATGTTAATTTGTTCCCCCACTAGCATTTGATTAATAAGCAGAAAAGTGAAATGAAGATCATGGAATTTGCTTGAGTATTGAAATATTATCAGCAGATACAGGAACAAAATGGTTCAACTATAAAATGATGATGTTTTTAGGTAGTCATTTCCACCCTCTTTCTATACCCTCAGTGATAAATGAGTCATACACAGAATGCTATTAATTGTTTTTATAATCACAGATGATTGCAATGAGGTATTTTTGCAGTATAATGGAATGAAAGTGAGAGAATTAAACAACCAAAAGACTCACTGCTTCTTCACTAAAAATGTAATCCTGCTTGCAGTGTTTCCTATCCTGGTCACATATTGGCCTAACACATAATTAGAAACTTTCTTTAGTCACTTGGATGAGGCATTCAAAGATATTTCAATAAGAATGCAACAGTCAAGAAGTGTACTTTGTAGATATTTAGTCAAAGTTAAAGTTTCAATTTTCATCTTAATATAAGTGAAGAAATTTTAAATTACAAGACAAGAACATGGGGCCCTCAGGTCCTGTGAGCAATCTCAACTCCTGAAGATGACAGTGTGTTTGGAGAACAGTAATAATGACCCTTGTCTTCATCTTTCATTGCTTAGGAAAAACATCAGTTTGAAACATTAGTACTGAAGCTAAGCATATTGGACATCTGCCTTCGTTTTTAATATTGTTATTTGAATTTTACACAGGTACATGTCAGTTGATGCAGCAAAATTTGTTTATGAATTTCTGAATGAGTTAACCCTTTGCTTAAGAAGTACATGAATGCCAAGTGCAAAGCAGAAATACCAAAAATTTTTTAAAATTACTTAACAATAATATTACATACAAAAAGTTATATTCATTATCTGCAATAAACAAGCACAACCTGAGATTCAATATTTTATTTCTTACAAAAACAGTTTGTGTTCAAATTCAAGGTGGAGGAGTTGAAAAAACATGAAAAAATGGGTGAAAAACATTACCATAGGGAAAATAACATTAGCAAGTTGGCCGATTATTTTCAGCTTTTACCTGGCTCCAAGAAAGGTACAAAAAGAAAACATATGTAGGCAGTTTATGGACTGCCTTTAACGGTTTATGGACCATTTTTGCACTCCACCAACAAAAGCCCAAGGAAGCAGAAGATTTAGTTAATATGACCCACTTGTGCCTACTTTGAGAAATGACTGCAGCTGGATGTGTAGCTCAGTGGTAGAGCACTCGCCCAGCATGAGGAAAGGTTCAATTCACAGCATGGAAAACAAAACACAACAAATAGAACAACTCAGCTCTTATGTGCAGAGTAATTATTTCTCGCAGTGTGTATTTACCTTTGTGTAGATGAGACTTTAATTTCCCATCCACTGCTGAATTACAGTTTTTGCACTTTGACTTCTTTTTGTTGTAAAGTGATAAGGTGATGTTTAGCATCCTGTCTCATGTTCATTTACCCAACAAGTATAAGGGCTGCTTGCTCGCCTGGACCACTGCAGGCAGCATCCTACAAACAGAAGGTGAAGGGCTGAGAATTTGCTTTGCATAGGTACATGGAATGTTCCTGATGGAAGAAACTTTAAACAGCCTCGTATTTCACTTTAACTGAAATAATGTGTGTGTATTGACAAGGGCAAGGAGGTATAATTTACAGTCAATGGTGGTATGTCATGTAACCAACGCAAAGTTGCTGCCCCATGGAGAAGTTGCTGAGTTGCATATTATTATGGGAAAGCTATAATTTAAAAGTAATCAGAAAGAATTTGGCCAACATCAAAATGTAACACAAACCTAATATTAAGGGTTTTTTTGAAAGATGAAAGGAAATGTTTTATCCCTCTATTTCAGACATTTGTCCACTTTGTTTGCAAGGAAAAAAAAAAAAACCCAGCCTTGAGAATTTAACTACCATTTCAGGTATATGCCAACAAAAATATAAAATAAATGTTTAAAAACTGAAAATGGAGTCTAAAGTGGTATTTGTTTTCCTTCGCTTCTCCTGGTTTCTACTTTTATGAAACTTTAATCTTTTCAGGGGCCTGATTTTTCATTTTATTCAATTATTCTATATATTCCCCCTATGTTCAGCATAGACTTTTATCGTAAATATTATCTCTGTCCACTTAGAAGTTACAAAGTGCTTTCTCTCAGATGTCCACAGTGTTTGGACTGAGGCATGATAAATTTTAAACAAGCCAAAAAGTATTTCAAACAAGGTCTACACGGTAAGCAGTCATTAAAGAAAGAAGGGAGAAACAGAGTTAGCTAGTAGACTTCAGCATAATATTAATGCAAAATTTTCTAGTATACAAGTCAGTAATCATATAAAGAGCTAAATTTTTATACTTAACATTATGGATAGACTACAAGAAACAAAACACCTGTTAAGTTGTGTATTATTATATCTTGGGCAAATTCAGGTGGAAATAAATCTGTTTGTGACATTCAGTATTTTATTGTTTCATAATCCTACATTTGCAACCCTAAACACTGAAACCATTTATCTCCTAATAGAGAATAAATAGGCAATAGTTCCATTGTCTTTATGTAGCCAGCTGATTATGGAATTTAATTTCTGATTTTCACATAAATCTTTCCATTTTTAGTAAGGCCAGAATTTCTGAAGATGTCAGCCAACAGAAAAAAATTATGTGTGTGAATCATTGTCCTTTGGTTGTGCGTCCAGCTTTTCTTCCTAAAGACACAGGAGTATATACGTCAAGTTTCACAGACTATTACAACAAAGGTGGTTACACACAGTACCCTTTAAAGTGTAAGACAATGTGCTGGGGCTTGTATAAAAGAACAAGAGAATTGTAGGCTCAGAGAAAGAGTACTTCCACACTACTGTTTATTACTCAGTTATTTTGAAATCATTTAATGACGAGGCAATAAAATTGAATATTATAATAAGTAAAGATGGCCATACATTGGTATCATCTACAGTATGGGCTTTTGGACAAGCAAAATAAAAGTCTGTGAAATATGTAATAGAAGTGTGTAATATAGAACCCAGCAACTCTTGCCATGAAAGGGAATATTAAATGGTCACAAAGATATGTTTAAAATACCAAAGAGATATATCCAACACATGTAAGGCGAATAATAACTTTGTCCAAAGATTTTATTGTTCTATATGTCAAGTCCTGGGTAGTCAAGTTTGACATAGCATTTTCAAGTAATTGCTACCCTTTGAATCAGTTATTAAAAACTTGATTCAAGGACAATTATTAGAAAACAATATATTTCACCCTGAGGTTCCTGGTCAGGCCACTTTGAAACCTGTGGTAATCTCTACTCTGTAATCCATCATCATGTACAATGCTTATCATAGCCAGTGGACACCCAGGTGAGAAGGAACAGATCGGTTTCTTCATGTGTGCTACTGCTGGCCTTGGGGGACTGCTTATGTTCACAGTGACATATTTACTTTCCCCAGTGTGGCTGTCTTTGCTTTTTCATGCACAGAAGTCCACTGGCACTTTGACAGCACCCTTCTGCATTCCTAACGTTTTTACCAAGGGTGCTGCAAAACTTTCTAAAACCAAGAGAACTAAAAACGTGCTGTCTATATAATTAAGTCATAAGCAATACCTGCCTGTCAAATGTACACTTCACTTCTATCCTTCACTTCGGAAGGAGTTGAAAAAGCCAAATTTACTTTGAAACAATGCAAATTAAAGTGTATCCAAAGCTCTAAGAACTAAAGGAAAATAGTCCTTGTGTAGAAGACTTGTTTCAGGAATTCAGAATGTTCACTAAGGCCTGGGGAGGTACAGATCAGTGGTATAGTGAATACTTGACATGCACAATACTCAGCACCCAAAAAGTACATTTATTACAAATGGTTCTTATATTCACATTGCCACATATCCATATATACCTATGGGCTAGTCAGAGTTATAGAAAGTTCAGCTGAAACACTTATTTGGAACTACCTTTGGTTTAGAAACATAGAAATCTATCTGTGAGGTAATTAATGGGATTTAACAGTTGTTGTGCAGGTAATAATTCTACATCTCTGATGTCTCTCATTCTTTTTCCATTTATCCCCTTTGTCTCCTTCTCCAGTGACTGCGACACCATTAAATCTGGCCTCTCCGCTTCCCATCCTGTCTCGTTCCAGTCAGTGAGCTGCACTGCAGCCCTAATTATCACTGCACAGTGAAAGTCTGTCCCTCTCCCTTCCATAGCTTCAAAATCCCAAAATACAAGGCACAGCCTTCAAGCAAGTCAAAGTCCAGGCCTCATTTATCTACAGTCTCATTTTGTGTTCCTTATTGTCTCACACGTTAGTGTGACATTAAACTTTCTCTAGTTACCTGAACTCATCACTCCCCATCCCAGAGAAAGCTTTCCCGGCCCACCTTCTTTCCCTGGGTAACTTGTTTTTAGTAATTCTTCACATTTCATTTTCAATGTCAATTCACTGCAAAAGTCTTCATTGAATCTCTCAGAATGAATTGGGGTCTTGGTTTAGCTGTGGATCTTGTGCATACTTCTCATCCTGTGCATACTTCTCTGACTGGACTTATCACACTGGTTTGAATTATCTGTTCATTTAGCCATTCCTGTGCACATCCAGTACTGTGGTCAGTCATAGCGATTAAATTATGGCCCCGCAAAAAGTATGTGCACATCCCAACCCCCGGAACCATCGATGTGACCTTATTTGGAAAAACGGTCTTGGCAGATATAACTAAGGATTTGGGGATAAGATTATCTTGTAGTGCCCAAAAGAATTCTAATCCAGCGTCCTTATAAAACACAGAAGAGGATAGGACACAGGCCTAGAGGGAAAGGCCACATGAGGACAGAGGCAGAGACTGCAGGAATAAAACGACAAGCAGAGGAGGGCGTGGAGCCACTAAAAGCTGAAAGAGGCAAGGAAGGATTCTCCCCTTGAGAGAACACAGTCCTGACAGCACACTTTGATATCTGAACCCTGACCTGTGAGGTTAAAAAAATTCTGCTCTTCTAGATGATTCAGTTTGTTACAGAAGCCTCAGGAAGCACCAAGCTGAAATTCAAACTTTAAATACCTTGAAGGCAAGTACCACCATCTCATAATTTGACTGTTCTCTGCTCTCTGTCTAGCTCACACCTGATATACAATGTGCACTTATTAAATTTCTGTCAAAAAATGACTAGGTGAAGATAAACATGGCACTGTAAGCGTCATCTTAGTGCAAAATAATGAATACAGGCTCCACTTTTTTCATTGTCTTTCTGCTCCAGTTAAACCACTAACTACCTGCTCCTCCAGGATGTCGTCATTGTAACTTAATCAATTACATCTTCTTAAATGACTTCATCGTGCTGTTGCATGTGGACTTTTAATGGGTCTTTTTTGGCTTAATAAATGTGATGACATTCTTCAACAGTCCCTCCCTATTCAAATTAGATCTACACTACACTGACATCTGTCTTCTATAAAGTACTTGTTTTTAAGCTCATGGATGCTCTTAAGATATTGTGTTACTCTTTGAAATTATAAAATTCATTAGACTAAGAAAAATGTTTGAGTGCAACCTAATATTTACTAAAACCTTGCAGTCTAAAAAATTATTCCCTTCATCAGTTTAGGAAATGTTCTTTCTAGCATTTTATGCATACTGGCCTCTCCCATTGTTTTTGTTGATTTGATCCATAGTTCTTAGGTATTTTAATAACTTTTATCTGTATCTCTTAATTTCTATCTAAAAGGGCCAATCAAAATAGATTGATTTAAATTTTTAAAAATATAATAAAAGACACAGTGTCATTGATCCCACTCAAAATATGCCCCCTCACTTAAAACACACTTATTCCATCATTTTTGCCACTTTCTGAAGCAGTTCTGGAAGTTGTCTTTCATGAATGTCTTTATGAGGTGTGATAAAAAATTCAGTGAATGCTGCTCCCAAGATCCGTCCAATGGAAATGTAGGCTTGTAAAAATGTTATAGTGTGTCCTCATCTACCTTATTATGTTTGGCACTGTCTGACTTCTGGCTCTTCCCCAAAGTCAAAGTTACCACGATCCATATCAGGGCATCAAGGCAGCCACAAGAGTGCAACCAAAGACACTTATAAAAGACTTCCAGAACTGCTTCAGAAAGTGGAAAGAATGGTACGATAAATTTGTTTAAAGTGAGGGAGGTTTTCTTTGAGGAAGATTTATGACATTGTTTCTTTTCCTGTAATACATTTAAAAAATTTGAACATTAACTATGTTTTTAATCAGTTTATATTTGATACTTCTTTGTACTCTTGCTCTGTTTATCATGAGATTCTTGAATCACTGGCCAGATGAGCAGCTTGCTCTTCAGATGGATGCATTTCCTTATTTATTGTTGCCTAAATTATTTATTGATGCAGTTCTGTTTAATTTATATAAGCTCTTCTTTGTTTTTATTTACTTAACCAGTCTACAGAAAGACATTGAATAGTTCCTTTATGCTAAGCACTCTTTTGGATGTGAGGCACTGAAAATCACATCTTTGTTCCAAAGTCCTTACTCTGTACTGGATGAGAGTAAAAAGAAAACCAACAAGTAAATAGCAAAGCAAGGAAGGTATGAAATGAACACATGACAGAACAGAATCTAAGAGTAAGATCTTAGAAGCCATGTGAAGAAGTTATTTCTAAGAGGAAAGTTAAATTAAATGTTTTAAATGCTGTGAGTAGACCCAGCTAGAGCAAAGAGAGAAATGAGATTTTAATATCCTGAGGCCCACTAGCAGCTTGTTGCAAGCAGCTTTGGTGGGAACAGAGGCTTGTTTTTAGTAGGTTCAGGGGCAAAAGAGAGAACAGAAATTAAAGAAGGTGAGGAAAAACTACTAAATAACTAATGTTTGCTAGAAAAGGAAACAAAGAAAGATACTGAAATCTAGAAGAGGATGTAAAGTCCACTTTTTATTAATATTCATGTTTGCACATAGTATTTGTAAGCTGTTAGAAATAATGCAAGAGAAGAAATGCTGTTGACACTCAAGAGGAGGTGACTCTGAGTTTTGTCCGTGGTATGCTGCAAAGAGACGAAACCTACACAGAGAAGGGATTAGGCTTAGATCATAGCTGAGAGTGCATACCTGTAACAGCAGGAAATGTGAAGAATATGGAGTATGTTTTCTGCATACTCTTACTACAGCATGTTCTTGTTTTATAGATGTAACACTCCCTCAGAGCTTGCTGATAACACTAGTTATAGGGAATATTTTAGAAGTTTCTAATGTTTTCTAAAATATCTTCTTTTTCCTGCAACAGTCTGTTTCCCACCAATGTATTTTCCTTAAGATTTCATAACCTCAATTAACTTCTGTGAATTATTAGGGGAAATAGTTTATAATAGGTGATTAGTGTGTTATCTCTCTATAATTTATGTGGGAATACACTGTTTAAGAATTTCCATCCTATTTATAACCTCACCTTAGCACATGGAAAAGCTAAAATATATTTCTCACTATTCCTGTAGATCCAGTATTTTATATTATTCTAATTAATTCTATACAATATGGTCATTCTTAATTTTCCTAAGACATTTTCATCAGGTTATTTCCCCAGGACAAAGGTAATCATCTCTTATTTTTTATGGGACATAGATCATATCCCCAATTTGTATTTAGTTCTCTATGTCAGTCCTTGTTAAAACTTTAACCTTTGTTCTCACTACTTTACCAAAATCCTTGAGAAATGCACTATGCACATCCATGCCTTCTGGCCTTGGACTCTTACAGTCTCTGAGTAGTCACTATGTACACCTGTGTGCCTCGGTGCAGCATGTATCATTTAACCATTTCTAAATTCCACTTCCTTAAGTTCCTAAGGCAGCATCAGCCAAATCATCTCCCTGAAGACATCCTCACTGAGAAAGGAAATGAAATGAAGAAGTTTAATATATTTTTTCATCCTGCTGGAGGGAAACTGAGGCTGTGATTTAATGTTATCATGGCATCATTGGTGACCATATATATCCACTGTGTAGCTTAAGTGACTAATATCATATATTAGAAATAGGAAATTTCCTAGCACGTGAATGTTCTGTCACAATTGACTACAGCACTATGCCTATATTCAATAAAGTTGGTAGAAACCAGAATTTCAAGGTACACTTGTTGTGTACCTGGAATAAAAGAGAAAAAGACACACTCATGCTCCCATCCCTGACTCCTATGCTTTCATCAAGTTTTTTAATTTCACCTTTATAAAGGGATACATCCTACAATGAAATTATATTTATTCGCATCAATGAAAATTTGTATTAATTTATTCATTATTTCATTCAGCATGTTTATACTTTCTAACATTTAACCATTGTGTTACTTGTTAGAGATTTGGACATCAGCTACTATTGCCCTTCACAGAAGAATCTCATAGGAAAAACATTCTTGAAACAAACATCTTATTAGAAAAAATCCTTTTGTATGACTTCATCTTCGTCTGTCTAGAGCACCATAGTTTAGGCCTGTTGTCACCACCACATCCTGCCTTGTTAGCCTCACATTTCAATCTCTGAAGAATCTCACTTAGCTGATAAATTACAATGATAACTTAGGTATTAGTTATACTGAAAAGAAGTTTGTTGCGTCTCTTCCTGCAAATATAATATGTCTTATATTTTCTACGTTTAAGTCTCTTAGCGGCATAAAAATTCTGTTGGAACTCTTAAAATATTTTTGCTTATGTATTCAATTTTCTTAATATTGTGAAAATCTCAACCCACTTTCTTGAAAGAGATTAAACTTTAAATTTAAAATTATTGTCAAAACTAAAGCTATTACAGTGAGATGTTCCCACAAAGTCATAGATGAACTCATATTCACAAAGTAATAACTGATCTTAGTAAGTGTTCTTGAAGTAATATTAAAATAATGATTTAAAGTGCAAAAAAAGAGAATAAAAGGAAAAATGGAAACAAAACTTTTGTAAATAAGGAGGGGAAGAAGGGTTGAAAGAAGTGGAAAAGGGAAAAAGAAGAATCAAGATATATCATGTACAGTCACAAATTCCCTATGACGAATGTGATCACTATGTATATGTAAAATTCAAAACATGTTCAGTCCTTTTTGCTCTTAAGTGAATATATTTCCTTCTTCGCAGTTTACCTTTATATCTTCCTTTTTTATTAATATTCATATTGGCATACCTTCTCATCATTGATATTCCCAAGAAAAGGGCAAACTGATTATCCTATGGAAGTTTAGTAACATCAGAATTCAGTAAAGAATTGGTCATGAAAGAATGACACTACTGTATAGAAAATACCAGATTGAAGACAATGATGGCATTTTAGGTTCATTCTGTTTGAGTCTGTACATTTTCACTCATCTCTAATTAATGTTCCTGTACTCTGGTTTCTCTTCAGATCATGTAAATCGTTTTTCTAATTAATTTTCCAAGATGGCATTTGTGGTCTCCTTCTCATCACGAATTCAGTTCTAGATCTCTCATATCCACTACTCATTCACTACTGAGGCATTACTTCTAGCTTCACCTGTCTTAGTCCATCATGGACTCTGAGCATTGGATTATCATTCCCAAGGCTGCATTTTCCCCATTCACCTCCGTGCTTAGCACACCAATGTGAGTACCCATTTCTGGAGATGTTGTGGTTACAATTATGTCTTTCTTTTCATTATGAAAATGTCGCTGTTTATAATCTTTATTTTCTATGGTTGCTATTCATAATTGGACCTTTTATTACTTTATTTCTTTAATTCACTAAGTCCAAATATCTCCATAGCTTCTGGGCACATGCTAAAAATAACAAAAAATTCATTTTTTAGCCACTATGTTTAGTCAAAGGCCTGATAGAAAAGATGGCCTTTCACTGAATCTTCAAAATCAGAACTAAAGTGCTTTAGAACCGACGTTGAAAATCAAAGTTTTCTACAAAGATTTCCAGAAATAAGCTTTTGTTATTAAGATATTTGTGCTATCTCAAAAGATATACCTTTTTAAAAAGGTTATTTCACCAAATTTCAATCTTGATATATAACACATTCAAGTCAAGAGAGAAAAATCACCTATAGATAGTTGGAAATGTATTACTTTTTAAACTAAGTTTATCATGCTATCTTTTCTGCTCATAAAGTTGGTGCCTTATTCACAGCACAATCAAAACATTTTCTCATTTGGTTACTAATGTGAAGTCACCGGAAATTTAGTGTCTATGCAAAATAAGAGATATTTAGAGAATTAACTTATGTCTTTGTCCACTTGAAATGTTGTAACAAAATAATGCAGAGTAGGTAGCTTATAAACAAGAGAAATTTATTCTCTACAGTCCAAGACACAGTGTCACTAGATTTGACAACTGTTGAGGGCTAATTCCTTGGTTCATGGGTGGTGCCTCTTCCCTACGTGCCCACATAATCAAATAGGTCTCTCTTGGGCCTCGTTTGGAAGGGCTGTGTTCTCATTCATGAAGGTTCTTTCCTTATGAGCTAATCACTTCTTAAAGAACCCATCTGCTAATACCAACTCATTGGGGATTAGTTTTCAAAATATGAATTTCAGGAGGACATATAATTTCAGAGCATAGCAATATCGGTAAGCCTGGGTGACAAGTTTTTCCACACTTGCTACAGAACAAGGACACTGACTCTGTCATTGTTCTTTATTTACAATCAAGGGAACTAGAGTTATCTCATGGAAGAGGGTTGTTCTCTCCCTGCTCTGACACTCCTGGGGTGGAACAGGTCTGTCACCTGAGGCTTGTCTCAAAGGTGGGTATTCAATTAGGAAATCTTCCTGTCCCTCTTAGGTCTTCATGTCTCTAATCCCCATAGATTTGTTTGTCAGTAAATTATGTTTGTTCTCTAGGCAACAGCTGCTTATTTGCTGGTATTTAGTTTCAAACATAAGAACTTGTCACGCATCAAAAATTCTCACTGCAATTAAAAGTTCACAACAGCAGTATCCCAAAAGGACTTAAAACATTCTCTGCTGAAAATCTGTCTCTTCCTCTTTCTATATAGATGGTTTACTTGCAGATCCTGCCTGAGCGCTCTTGACATTTGAAGGCATCGTAACCTGAATGCTAATGATCAGCATCATACAGGCTGGCTCTTGGTCATGTTCTAATTTTTTTATATTCGTCTTTTCAACTGCAACCTTTTTAAGGCAAAAACATTTTTCTTTACTCCTGTATAGAAGGACTAGTATTCATGTGCTTAGTAAGTATTGTTGGTAGATAGATTGTTATGCTGAATGAACTGCTACATAGTTACTTAATGCTCTGCTGTAATGCCTTCTTGAAAATCATTAGTGGTGATAACAAAATTTAATGATATGATAGTCAGTGTCTGTGCTGCTTATGAATAGGGAATCCCTGTTACTAGAAAGAATGCTTGAATCACCCTGATTTGGCAAGTGGAATAATTTTGTGTAAGGCACTAGCATTCCCTGCCAATTGTAGCCCAAGGATGGTTCTTCCCAATGAAGCATGACCCTGCAAAACTTCAGGGGTTTCAGCTATGTCCTAAGGGACTACTGCTGAAGGCTTCTAGGGACACGGGCCAAGTCTCACAGTGTGTAAAGAATTCCCAAAGATTGATGGCCATTTGTCCAAGACTTAATGAATTCCTGAGCAGAAGTATGAGTCAATTTCACACTGTGTGGAGTAATTTATAGAAAACTAAACATTGGATGAAAACATAAATATTTCTGCAAATTTTCCATCCACTCCCCTACTCATTCCCCTCCCCTAAGAAAATGAACAACCAGCGCCTTCATTCAGTCCATGTATGTGCGCAGACATATATGTCAGTCTGCAATGAGCACAGCTCTAGTTTCTTCAGGAAGGTGACTTGGATTCCTAAGGTGAAGGATACTGCTCTCAGTCTCTCAATCCTTCCCTGGGAAAGTTAAAAATAAGTCTTGCTTAAAAAAAAAAAAAAAAAACAAGTTGGCACTTGTTATTTGAGAAAATTACTTTATTCCAGGAACTGCCTCATGTAGCAGAAATTTATTTACCATCTGTGTGGACTTTAAAAATTTTCCATCTTAACTGATACACAACTGAAATAGAAACAGACTTTCCATGCATAGGTTTTCCACAAGTCTTGACTTTCTAAAGGGTGTTGGCTAAGGAATTTTGGGGATTTTTGTGGTCCCCAAAGTGAGAGTTCTCCATGGACACCCTCAGCCCTGAGATCCTTTGGGGAAAAGCCTTGGCTGATGTCATCCCAGGAGACTGGGTGTGGCTCCAGAGTGGGGCTAGAAGGGCTGGTGGTAGGACCTGCCAGGCACTTGGCCTAAAGGCATTCTTTCTTCTCTTCCTGTTTTCAATTCTTTTTCTGCAAAAAAAAATATATATTTTTTAAGGTATAGGACATGTTTTTATATGTACATTCAGTTATAAATAAAGGCCACAATGAAGCCAATTACATATTCTTTTTAAAAATTTTTTAAATTACATCTTCTTCACCTCACAGTTGCCATTATCTCTTTGTGAGATAGAAACACTTAAGCACTGCTCTCTCAGGAAATGCGAAGTATACAATATTGTTAACTATTTTCACATTGCTGTAAATTAATTCTCCAAAACAGACTCATTTTAACTGATCAAAGCTTTGATTCCCTTGTCCTCCACCTCCTCACCGTCCCTTCTCCCTAACCTCTGGCAAGCATTATCCTCTCTACACTTCTGTGAATTTGATTATCATAGACTTCACACATATATGATCATGTAGTGATCATGGTGGTTGAGCACAAGGGAATTTATTACCAGACACTGTTTTACATAAACTGGAGAAAAATCAAAGGAAATTGGGCGTTGTCAAAGGGCAGTGTCTTCTGTGTGTAGTTTATTTAGCACAATGTCTTTCAAATCCATTGGTATTGTAACAAGTGTCAAGTTCCCTTCTTTCTTATCACTAAATAGTATTCCATTCTATGTACATCAAATTATCCCTGCATATCCCTGGTTTCTATCAACCAAGGATTCAAAATTAGGCCTGTGATGGTTGCATCCATATTGACCACATATATACACTATAACAACAGTTTTTACATTGTATTACATGTTATATATAATGTTGACATAATTTATAGTATGCAAGAGGATATACACAGGTTACATACAATGTTAGACCATTTTCTTCTTGGTAAGGAACTTGAACATGCATGGATTTTGATGTCTGTGATGGTTGCAGGAACCAGTACTCCCAGACACACCAAGAGGAATGAATATACATCACATGTTTTCTTTATCTACTTGCCTATTGGTTGATACTATGATTTCTTATCTTAGCTATTGTGTGTAATGCTGCAGGTATCTCTTTGAGATAACGATATAATTTCCTTAGAATACATGCCTGGTAGTGGAATAGCTGACACATATAGGAGCTCTATGTTTAAGTTTTTAGGAACTGTCATACAGTTTTTCATGATGATTATACTAATTTCCACTAACAGTCTATAGATTTCCCTGTTTTCTACACTCTGACCATATTCAATATCTTTCTAACAGGTTATATGATTTTAATGTGCAGTTTTCCCGAGGCTTGGTAATGTTGAGAACCTTTTCATATATCTGTGGCCATCTATATAAGAGTCCTAAGAACACCTTATATTTTTGGTTATTAACTCCTTATTAGATATATGGTATGTAAATATTTCCAATATGTTATAGTTGCCTACTACATTATACTTACAAATAGAAGTAAAAACACTTTGAACAATGTTACTTTTTTCTAAGGTGTTTTTACTTTATGTAGTCAAATGAGAGAAGCATGCTTTCATTTTTTCCAGCTGTTTCAAAGGATTATTTTATTCAAATGTTTTATTATATTCTTCCATGAGAGGAAGTAACTTTGTTCAGTGAGGGGAAAGATGAGGTTAAATTGGTGGTTGAGCACAAATGAATTTATTGTGATATATCACATTATATGAAAGGCAGAAAAACTGAAGGAAATCCAATTGCCATATTTTATGTAAACTAAGCTTCCCTGCCCAGATATTTTTCCACAGTTTGAGCTATGATTATACCCTCATCATTCAGGAGGGTATAGAATAGACTACCTTATATATTTCACTTTTTTCAAAATTTGTTTTATTCCTTTAGGAAAACTTGATAAGTTTTGAGATATTTGGATACTCACATTGATTTTAGCAAAGCAATATCACAGTTTTCTACTTAACAACTATCAGAAAATCAAAATCATGTTGATACTTCATGTTTTGATAATATTTTAAAATTATTTATTATTTCAAATTTTTATGCTAAACTTAGTATTCAAATATAGACTTCAATATAACTTTTCAGGATATGAAAAATTATGCAACACATCTAGAATTTACCAGGTAAATAACTGTGATTCCTGCTATTTGAGTACTAGACATAATTCAGCACCAGGTCTGGCCTCTATCTGCATTTTTATATTTAATGATCACAATAACATAACTTAAGTACAAATTGATAAATGAAAACACAGGGACTCTGAGAAATAAATTCACATACACTAAGTCCCAGAGAGTTTAAACGTTAGACATATTACTCAGAAATCAGGGACTTAGGGCTCTGAGGCTTATTATCCTGGTCATAGTGCAGACTGTAATGTGAAAACTCAATCCTAATGTGATATAGAGGATTCTTTTTTACTGTGCTGGGGATTGGACCCAGGACCCTTCACATGGTAAGCATGTACTGTACCATTATGGTACACTCTCTGTCCCAAGAATTTTTTAAGCTTTCAAATTTTTATATAATATGCAAAACTTCTGAAAAAATACAAATCTACAAGTTAAAGAGTTAGGAAAACAATGGTGTAATCTCAATCAAAGTACAGAAATGGGATTACTAAAATAAAAGCAAAAAAATCAAAACATGCAGAAACAAAATTAGGAGAATCAATAACAAAAATGGTTCATTGAAAGCTCTAAAAATAAATATTTGCAATCTCTGTACAGCACAGAAAGAGAAAAGAAGTGAATAAAATGATATAATCATTGTTAATGTAAGGGTTAGGAGGATAATACAGTGTAAAATTAATAAATTTGAAAATTTAAAGGAAAAAATGAAAATTTAATGGAATTGAAAACTCACTAGAAAAGTCAAACTTAATTAGACTGAATTCTAAAAATATAAATCTTAAAACATTGTTTTGAAAAAGACTAAAATTCTCCATAGTGCTGAGGAGTAGCTCAATTGATACAGTGCTTGCCTAGCACGAGTGAGGACCTGCGTTTGGTCACCAGCCCTGAAAAAAGTCCTCCTACGTAGAAAACTTCAGTCCCAAAAGATTTCAAAAGGAAATTCAGCTTTGAAGAAACAGATCATTTTAATCTCTGGTCAACTGTTCTGGAGAGTCAGAAAGAATGAACCTTATTCATAAACATAGATGCAAAAAACTAAGCAGATATTAGCAATCAGAATTCAGGAGTGTAAAGCTCCTCAGCCAAATTAGTTTTGTCCCCAGAATAAAATGACAGTTTTATATTAGAAGATCTAGATATATAATTTTAAATCACTAGAGTATTTATTTTTTGTCTTTTTGTTTGTTTGTTTGTTTGTTTTGTTTTTCTCCGGTACCGGGAACTGAACTCACGACCTTGCACATGCCAGGCAGGCGCTTTTGCCGCTGAGCTAAATCCCCAGCCCTTGCTATAGTATTTATTAATTGATTAAAGGCAAAAAAGAATATGATCATTTCAAGAGATGCAGGAAAAAGCCATAGAAAAAATTCAACATTTACTTATGCTTTAAAACAAAATTGTGAAAATAAAACTGCAGAACTGCCTAGCCCTAACAAATGATAACTGTGGAAAAACTGCAACAAGTCGTATTCTTAAAAGGGACGTGTGATCATGGAGTCTGCTCAACTTCAACTGGACCTCCTCCCCAAGAAGAACAGGCCAAAAATAAATTATTTGCTGATGCTTATTTACTCAGAACATGCCCCAACACAGACAAATTATTAGAAATAATTAAAGGATACAGCAAATCTAAGAAATTTCATAAAATATGTATTTTTAAACTTACCATTTACAATAGTAATAGGAACTTAAGTTACAAAGAACTAAATCTTTTTGTGTTTTACATCTGCATGTTATTTCTCTGTAGAGCAAATTACAAAACATACTGAAATATATTATTCATAAGAATTAAATAGGTAGAAGGATATATCATGAACATGCACGGACCTAATATTGTAAAGAAATCAATGCTCCCAAAATTGGACCGTAGAAGCAATCCATTAAAATCAAATCTGAAAACTTTGTCAAGCAACTTGACAAACATATTGTAAAATGTGAACAGAAGCATAGTGGACAGAGATTGTTGAAGAATAAGCACAAAATTAGGGGCTAGTCCTTCCAAATACCCAAAACCTTGCAAAAGATAATGTTATTAATATAATGTAGTTTTGTGAAGGGGTAGATATATTAATAAACTGAAGAGAAGTGAGGGCAGAAAAATTGCACATGCAGGATATTTGGCATAGGATAGCAGTGTCCTTGAGTATCAGTGAGCTAAAAGAAGCTGTCACATTTCCCTTTAATTAGGTCTAGAGGTCTCTCAAGACAGTAGTTGTAAACTCCAGCCCTGTCCTGCTGTGGTTCCACACAAGATGGTCCTGAATGTTGACAGTGCACCTTTTACAAGATACTTCTTTGTCCTTACAGGCAACTTGATGCCTAAGTATCTTCCTGTGACCAGGCGTCCTTCCCATAGAAAATTGGTTTGCCTTGGCAGGTGCCCTTGTGGCTCTTGTTCGACTTCTGTCGGTTAATCCTTTCAGGATAGCCATTTTTTAGAACCATCTTGACCCAGGAGAAGAATTTGCTTTATCAGTGAGATGGGACATAGAGGAGGCAACTCAATAAAATATGTGAAATATTGGAACAGTTTTAATACAGATCCCACAGAGAAGACTGCAGCACCCTCACAAGACCAACAGAGGGAGCCATCCAGGATACTCATGGGCTGGGCATGTGTAACAGTAATTGAGCTCAACCAATGAGAAGGGAACGAGAGAAAAGAAATGCGTGGTGCACCCAAGCGGATTCTCCATGCGAATTGTAACTGGTGGGTTTACACAAGCAAGCATGAGCTCTGCGAGGTGTCTGAGAGGTGTCACTGTCACGTGGCTGGGCAGTCCATAGGGGACAGTGTGGTGAATAGGTTATGTGTAGCCAATATGTCTTCAAGTGTAACATTCACATACTCTAAGAAGTTAGAAAATCTCACTCCTAGATACATATCTTAGAAGCACTCTTGGATGTGTTCTCCTGGAACATGTTCAAGAATATTAATTACATTAATGCTCACAAGAGTAAACACCAAGAAATGACCCAAATGATCATGGACAAGATCATCTAGCACCTCAACAGAGCAGTGTACAATACAGATACAAAAGTAATGACACACTTCCACCCACAGCACTAGTTTTTGTAAAATAATGTTGCAGAGCATAAGCGTGAGTTGTAGAAGACCAAAGGGAGTATTGTGCATTTATAGAGCTCAAAACAGAACATCTTATTGCAGGAAACAAAGGAAGGAAAAGAAGGAAAAACTGAACCAAAAATACATAACAGAATGGTACACCATGAAGAGCGGCAGGGATAGGCTAGGAGAGGGCCGTGTAGAAAGCTGAGGGTCATCAGGCAGTTCCTAGTTCTAGGAAGGAGTGAGGGAATCACAACAGATCCTTATAATGTTATGCTTTATATATTATGTATTGACATATATGTTTCATGTATCCACTGAGGAACTGAAATGCCATACAGAGAAACATTTAGTGTGGTAAAACACACATATGAGATTTAGAACAATTTCTATGGCTGTGCTTCCAATTGTTGTCTCTATTTAGACTGTAAATTCCTCAAAGGCAAAGGCTATGGTTTAGAATTATTGGTTATATTTGGTAAATAAAATGCATGAATGTATTAAAACTGATGAGAAAGAGAGCTTCCTGTTGTGTTTTCATTTGTGTGAGTCTAGATTATATCTGGCCTTGTACACTTGTCTTCATAACACATCTAACCCTCTGGATGAAGAACATATAAACAGACAAATAAAAAGAATGTAACAGTTCTGCTGGCTAAATACTCGGGATTTTAGGGAGTTAGTTTTTGTTTGTTTTTTGTTTTCCCCAGTGTCCTCCAAAAACTCCAACACCAACTCTGCAAATTTGCTCAGGGGCTAGGCAGGCATTCATGTGCGCTATAGATTTGAGGTTTTACTCACATTCAGACTATATTTTGAGTCTCCCTCGATTCAGAAAAAACAGCTTCCACTGTGTTCAGATTTCATCCTGGATCCTCTTCCTGTGATTTTAGTTTATCTCTTGTATTTGTTTAGTTCGTGGGACTGCAAGCAAAGAATTAGCTTGGCTGCCATGTTCTCTTTTTCAGCTCTTCTGAGCCCTTTCATGGCTCCACAAATAGAACTGCCACTCTAGCCCCAGATGGTCCTCTTTCCCTAATTGACAACTCTCTAGGGAAGTTGATCATTCCAATGTTTCAAGACATGGGTCCTGGGAATCCAGTAAAATGTCAGGTTCCTGTTTCTTCATCAGAGAACAATCAGCCAAAAATAATAACTCTGAGTTTCTATTAGAGCAATGCTGCTTCTTCCTGAGCAGAAATGACCACTCCCAATGTGGAGACAATCAAACACTCAACATTCTGTGTTTTATGTACATGAAATCTTTACCAAATGTGCTATTTTGAGCATTCCTAATGCAAAAGTAAGCAAAATTAAAGGTTTCTCTTAAACAGACATCAATTAGAAACCAATAGCAAAAGCACAATAGTGAAAGATCAATCTGAAGATGTGTCAAATTACTGTCCTTTATTCCTTGAACAGTTCTGAAGAAGCTAACCCATGTCTTAGTAGATCACATTTTAAAACTTTATTTGCCTAATAACTCTCTATTACCTTATAGTAAAAATCATCAGAATCACCCAACAGTTTCTCTACATTGCAGGTAACAGAAGTTGAATCTCAAAGTTATAATGAGAAACTCTAAACCCATGCTTCAACCATCAACTTCCCTTAAAAATAGCAAACCAGGGACCAAGATTGTAGCTCAGTACAAGAGTGATTTTCTGGAATGCTTGAATCCTTGGCTTTAATCTCCAGCCCTGATACAACAAATAAATAAAAGAAAACTACTGCTTATTCAGTCACATCAAGTTACCACACCTTATAACAGTCTTTTGTGAAGTTCTTGGAATACTGGCAACCTGTATAGATGAGGCAGTCATGGAAAGTCAAGATGTCTCAATACAACATTGCCAGGTCTATGTTGCTGCGATTACAAAGAGTCCATTCACTTCTAATTTATTTTTATTCTTTGCATTGTCGGTACCTGTCTATCTCAATGAGCAGTAGTAAAACTGTAGGGTAGCTGCCAGAGGGAATTCTCGCAGCTAAGACCTGTCTTCAGTGCTCTTCTCTAAGGCCTGTGGATAGAGAGTGAACTACAACACCTTGTAAAGCTACTTTAATCAAAACTCTGAATAGCTTCTGCTTTCAAAAAGATGTTGGACTTTGAGGCAAAGACCAAACGCATTTGCATTAAGCCAACTAACCAAGACAAAGAACAGCAGTGGTATCTTATTCAAGGTAGACTATCAATTAAATTATCAAAGTTAACTTCCCATGTGGACTCAGTGTTTTTCCAATATTCTTGACAATAAAATACATAGTACTGTATGAGCAAAATGATAGGTAAAGAATTGGCAATGTTTAATAATATTTGTCTTGAATCTATGTGGATAGAATTTGTGTGAGCTAAGTTGAAAACATATTTTCTGAATGATGAAGCCTATTATGCCTCTGGCTTTGCAGAAGTAGTTCTGTGCCTGGCTGAGAAAGGGCTGGAGCTGAAGAATAAGCTGCATTCTGCCCATCTTTCTGCATAATAAGGCTTTGCCCTTTTAGTACAGAAAGGGCTAGAATGAAAAAGAAAAGTCCTAGGACCAGGATTTCCCCACCGCTGTCAAATCCAGTCAAGCTAGACCTGAGCAGAGATCAATGCCTCCCTGATGCTGTGGCTGCTAAACGCATGGTGGCATCAGACATGTCTCAGGCAGCACTACAGACCCCTACTTGCATGGACTGAGAAATAAATAAGGAAGATACTGTGGATGACAGAGGAGTATTTGTGTCAGAGAGAAAGGATGAGGCTCCTATCAGCTCATTCACTCTGCGACCCTGGATATGTCATTGAACCTGTTCCCAAACCTATAGAAGAGAGGAGACTGCGTATAACACTTTATAGAGAGGCTGAGCTGAGAAGATGGGAAGGGAATTAAAGAAATGCCCTGTCCAAAGCACCAAAAGTATTTTGAAATTTGTAACAAATATAATCTTTACTTCAGAAAGAAATATGCAACTGTTTATTATTGTTGTTTTTGTTATGAAAACTGATGGGAGAAAAACTGTACCAAAATCTCTTCTAATGGAGAATGATAACTACACGGTGATATTACCCCAGAGTCAGAGGCTTGCCCTTCGCAAGGCAATGGGTAGGATGAGAAGAGGCTGGAAATGCCAATGCTTGTGAAATGAATGGAGGAAAATACTCTACATGTATCTAAATGTTGAGAAATACTGTGTAAACAGATGGGCTGAATTTTCCCACAAAGAGGTGGAGAAACATTACATCCCAATGCAATGTTTACAATGCAACGTTTACACATGTGAGTCCCAATTATTTCACTTAAGAGTATGGTCTCAAGTTGCATACATTTACCTAGAAATTCCTCAAATTTATCCTTCTTTGTGGCTGAGTAGTACTCCATTATATAAAAAATCCATGTCTTTATCCATTCCTCAGTTGATGGGCATTTGGGCTTTTTCCACAGTTTAGTAATTACAAACTGTGGTGCTATAAACATGCATGCACAAGTATTGCTATAGTATGATGTTTTTGATTCTTTTTGGAAGATACCAGAAAAAGAATAGCTGCATCAAATGGGACCTCTATTTCTAGTTTCTTTGAGGAATCTCCATACTGATTTCCACAGTGGTGGGCAACCAACATTTGCTGAGCTTTTATTGTGATCATGAAAGGCAATTTGCAAGAAGCAATGGGAGACAAATGTTTCTAGAAGAAAAAAAAAAAAAAAAACAGCCCCTTAAATGCTCTGAGTCAAGTAGACAGATGGCCTTTTTGAGTATAAATGAGCTCAGGGCAGCATAGCTTAACCTACAATATAAGGGTGGGCCAACTTCCTTGATTCTGGGATTCATTTCTTAGGTGTTGGATGGTTCTTGATTGAGTGAGTGCTCAGTACTTTCTGAGCATTGTCTTAGAGGTCCAGTGTATGAACACAGCCATCCAGGAGAGGCAGAATGAAGTAATTTCCACTGAGTGGAAAGTGGGCAGATCCAGGAAGAGGCAGAGCAGCACTCTGATGACCTTCCAGGCATCAGCAGTACTGGGTGAATGGAAGGGGTACTTCCCAGCCCTCCTCCTACTCACCAAGTAGCACACAGCCTTTTTATAGAGTGTGCAATGTGGCGTTTGTATCCTCCCAGTTTTATTATGCTTATTCACAGGAAGCAGTTTTTCCATAACATTTCTTTTTTTTCTAAATATGAAAGGGGTCACTCTTCAGGCCAGATGGAGAAAGGAAATCATATGAGCAACCCTTGAGAAACTAGGGCGATACACAGTGACGTGCAGGAGCAGAGTCCTGTGGCTCAGGGGGCCCCTAAACCCCAGCTCCACCCTCACCCTGTCAGGCAAATATAGTGCAGACCCAAGAAACAGGAGATAATGCTAATTTCTCTAGGAGAGAAGCTGAAAAGCCCAGTAATTAGCCTCGAAGGAGTCACCTGGCCATTATACATCTGTGAGGAAATGGAGGGGGGGTTCTTTTACAACTTATTTATTGACACAATTATCTGAAAAATAAAATCAGGAAGAAATCCAGGGCTTGGAATCTTTTTGAAAAGACCACCTTCTGACGCTGGGAAAGATCCAGAAGAGGTCACAGCCCTCTACTTCCTGTCTCAGAGAAAGATAAAAAAAAATAGAGACAGAATGAAAGAGGGAGAGAGGCAAAAGGAAGAATTCTGGAAAACATAGAACTTCAGAGATTAGAAATTCTCCAGAGACAGAGCAAGAGAAAGGAAAAAAATGTAACTTCAAGAGAACTGCTCTTTCACAGAACTTTTAGAAGTACTACTTTTAGAAAATCAAAGTATTGTATATATTTTTGGAATGTTTAAAAATCAAATCTTATTAGGAAAGAATTATTATCCATTAACTGGATAAAAATGTATGTAACTGAATTAAAGGCTAACCTATTTAGCTGCTTGCTGGGGTGCTTGGATTTCATTTTACAAAAGAATGCTTTATATTATTGGATCATAGGCGGACTCAGCTTTAATACATGGTTGCATAAAAGGGGTTCTTAAAGTAACAATAAGTAAGCACTTCAGAGACTTTTTTGACAAATGTTATAAGCATATCTTTTATATAAGTGAAGAAAAACAGGGGGCTTGCTTTGGAGTGTTCATTATCGTAACAGGGCTAGGGAGTAGTAAACATGTTACCAAATCTGCTTTACCGGTGAAAAAGTTGCAGCTGCAGACAAGCCCATTTTCAAAAGGTCATTTAAAGTAATTTCAACTACTGACTCATGAAGTGTTAGCAACATTTGTGATTTTGAAATTATGGCAGTGACTTTAATAGCAGATGACCATTTTGATATTGTACAATATGATCTCTGAGGTAATAGGGAGCAAAGCCTTCTTTTGTAGTTTTCCCAAATGTCAATTTAGCAAGGCCCTCCCCACGTAGACCATTTCATTTACTTTATCTTATCAAGGCTCCAAAAAAATAAAACTTCAATTAGCAGAAACAGCAGCATGCTGAGAATCAAGACTTTTAATTCCTCACCTAGTTGGATCCTGGGAAAAGTCACATTATCTTTAGGGCTTCAAAATTCTTATCTATAAAAGAGGATGGGTAGAAGATTATTAAAACTTTCAGTTCTAAAATTATGAATGATGTCAAAATTACACCATTGAAGTTGTACAAATATCAGAAGACATATAACGCTCTAATTTTGGCTAGAATTAAAATTCTTGACTCTGATGATATTTGATTTTTCAGTTCTCACGTTTTTTTTTTTTTTTTTTTTTTTTGTGGTACCAGGGGTTGAACCCATGACGTTGCACTTGCCAGGCAGACGCTTATGCCACTGAGCTACATTCCCAGCCCCTCTCACATGTGACTTAACCTATGCTCAGTAGTTTCTAGAATCATGCCATATTTTTGAATGGCTTTGTAATATCCCTTTTCTCACATTCAAATTTTTTTCTACTGTCAGTTGAGTGCTTTAGAGACTTCCACTAAGAATCAGACTTCTCCCAAATCTATCAGTTTTTCAATCTATTATTTTAGTCTAACTTTGTGATTTGTGTTGGTTGTTCTTGACCTGTTCTATACTTTCACAAAGTATTTTGAAGGGGATGAAAAATAGTGATAATAGAGAAACATTTTTAAATAATTCAGCAAAATTAAATAAAATATGGTGGCTTTTAAAATAATTTTGTTGGGGCAGGAAAATTCCTCAATGACACAGTATCTGCCTGGCAATTGCAAGGTCCTGAGTTCAATTCCCAGTACCAAAAAAATAAAATAGTAAAATAATTTTGTCATCATTCTTTCATTCAGCAAACATTTATCAGACAATGTGAACAGGGCATAGTATTAGATTCAGGAGAATTCACAATACTCAAAGAAAGAGATGTGTGTTTTTTAAAATGCTAAATGCAACCAAAGTACCATTTACAACGAACTGAGAACAATGAACGCTAGAATAAAATCTTGATAAAAGTCAACTAGAAAATTTGTTACAAAACATAACATCCTGAATCGGTCCCTCAGGAATTCTGATTCCAGTATCTCTGGAGAAAGGCCCAAAAGTAGACAATTTTTATCAGCATAGTAGAAATAGAAAGATACAAACCGCGAGTATTTTAATTCAATTTTAAACTTTGCATAGATTACCTAAGCCACAATTAAATGTGGATTCTAAAAGCAATGTATTCAGTAATGACATATACAAATAAAACAGTGCTTCAGCCATTTAATTTCACCAATGACACTGCAGATTTAGTTATGTAGTTGTAGTAGATGGACAACTGATGGTCAACATGTAACACCCAGCTGAACTGAGTAAGCGTGGTGCTGGGCATGGGAGGCCCACCTGGGGACTGTTGCCAGCAGCATGAGAGGCAGAACTGGAGAAGAATGTTAGGTTGCTGGGAGCTGGAAGAAGCTGTAAGGAGCTGTTGGTTCTCTTGGAGGAGCTTGTCATGCTGGCTTTCCTGATGAACTTGGCTGTTTTTATCCTCTGAGGAGTTCAGCACCTTGTTGGCACTGAGAATAGCTGCAGTTCACTTTGGGGGAGCTCTAGTCCTCACTTTGAGCATTGCTTCCTGGCTCTGGAGGGGAAGATGATGCACTACCAGTCTCCCAGAGAAGCTTGTCCCACTGGCTTTCCTGATGGGAACTCAGCTGTCTTCATCATTAGCGGAGCTTCGGACTTCACTGTTGCTGAGAATGGCTGTGGTGCTTTTTGGGGGAGCTCTGGTCCTTACTTTGAGCATCGCATCCTGGCTCCAGTGCAGACCCCTCAGCCTGCTAGCACAGATCCTTCATCCTGCTGGCACAGACTTTCTAGCTTCCACCACTGACCTTTGGGCTTTCCCGGCACAGATCCATGAGACAACCCTGCATGAGACATTGTCGTGGGCTCCAGGCCTCCAATTGGACTCATAGGAGTCATTTTTATGGGCTGTAGCTCTTCAGTTAAACTCATGAAGGACATTATCGCAGGATCCAGGCCCTCAGCTGGATTCTCTGGTCCTTAGTGTGTGGGCAGATTTCCTGCACTGTTTTGTATATCATTCTTTGGGTGACTATTATAAATAATCTTATAAAATATATGTCCTGTATTGTATTGTTTCCCTTGCAATATACCCCAAACCAACACAGTTGTCTGGACCTTCTGTGGCCTGATGCACAGCTGGATCAGGCAGTGATAACACCTGGAACAGTGCAGTGGCAGGAACTCAGTCACTGTTAGTAGATTCTGTGTTTGGAGCTTTAGATACAAGTGAGAGTAACTGAGAAAAAGAAACGTAAGGTGGACAGACACTGCAGAGCAATGTAACATCAAGTGACCTCTGTGGGTGAAAAGCCAAAAGTTTAGAAATTGTATGATAATATTCAGCAATACTGCTCAAATTTCATTCACTCTGGTTGTTTGTGTTCTGCCTCGTTGTACCTATTTACAGTAGCACTGAAAATTTTAATAAATGATTTGTGTGCTGGTGGAAATGTTGTAGCTACTGTATTAAGAAGACGTTGCATTGAGAAGATTGTTTGTGGAAGAAGTCGATCCTCAGAAAGTATCCACGTAGAGTCAAAGAACCTTGGACTTAAGTTTGACAACTGAGTCAAATCACTTCTAACTGACCATCAGCTGGCTTCCTGGATAAGGATATAAGAAGACTAAATACTTTTCTTGGATTTTTCACTGACATTCTGACAGGATCATATGTAACTGACAGTATGTAATTTTACAAAGAAGTGGAATCATTGTCATTTACATGTGGGGGATCAAAACCCATTGCAGTCACTGAATCAAAAATATAATTTTGAAAAATTTGTTACAAAACAGATCCTACATCCATCCCTCAAGAATCTGGGTTCCAGAATCTCTGGAGAAGGACCCAAGAATAGATAATCTTTGCTAATATTCTCCACCCTGGTTTTAGCAATATAGCTTGTAAAGAGATCATACTTTTCTAAGCATTATCTTTGAGGATTAAACAAAGGCTATGATAATTCTTACCAGAAAAATAAGCATTATACATAATATTAATTAATCTAAAAATGCATGGGCTCACAGACTCCTTCTGAAATTGTTAGAAATTCAGGGACCTCAGATTAAGAATTTATTCACCGAATTTTACTGCTACAGAAACTTTTGTATCTCTGGAAAATATTTTTTCCCCATTTTAGCTGCAAAACTTTCTTCCTCCTCTGTTTAACCACTATCATTTCACTTGATATTTGTCATTTCAATCAATTTGCAAATTTTACAACTTTGTAAATGAAGGAAAATAGATAATATGATTCAACCTAAAACCCTCTAGTTAGTGCTAACTGTATAATTCATTAATTTTTTCATCAGTTGATTCAACAAATAATGTCTTGCAATGTGTTCTAAATGCTTAGAGAACAGAAATAGAGATAACAGCAACTCAAAACATAAAGAAATCCCTACTCTCGTGAAGTTTACAGTGCAGTGAGAGAGATGATACCATAGAATATGCAGAGTTGTGTGTAGAATTCAAAGAAAATAAAGCAGGATAAAAGATAGGAAGTGTAACTTTAGACAGGATGTACAGAGAAGGACTGCCTGAGACAGTGACACTGGAGAAAAGATGTAAAGGAGTAGAGGGGGTGAGCCGGGTTTCTAGGTGTGAAGGAAATGCAGAGTCCCTGTGTCAGCTGAACAGGAGCTGAGAGGAAGGTGTAACTGAAACACAGAGAGGACAGGAAACCTAAAACTGAAGTGGTGTGGCTTGAAGGATCTTTGATTCTTTTGCCTTGGAGGGTTGAGAGGGGAGGAGCACACAAACCAATACATACATTTCTACAGGCCAATTGGGTACGTTTTGATGTGGCAACCCAGGTACAGTGTGTGCGTCTGCATGCGAGTTTATTGTGCAACATCACACTTCCTTTTTCTTTACAAAAGGGACATATTTGCATGTTGTCACAGTTATCATATTAACTTTTTATAAAGAAATGAACCACAAAGGAATCACTAATGAGCAAAGAAACCCTTCTTCCTGCATGGTGGCGAATTTTCCATAGATTCTAATAGCAAATGAATTTCTATCCTTTTTGTCTAAATAACTTGTTTGCCTAGTCTGTCAGTCAACAAATTTTTCCTGTGAGTCTTCTAGGTACTTGGTATGTGGGAATTTATTGGTGAGACAAACAAGTTCCCAGACGTTGTAAAAGTCACAGACTAGTTTATTTATTTATCTGCCATGATCTTCACAGTCTCTGTACCCCATGGAAAATTGACCCAGTAATACACATTGTACAAGTATAAAATAATTGAGTACACTCTTTCTCGATTATGTCCTCAAAGGCAGTTTTATGTCCAGTCTAACTCCTCCATTCGCTGTAATATCTGTAATTTGATCATTGCTCTTTACTTCTCAGGAACCTGGTAGAAATGGTCTTTGAAGAAAATAACCCACTTTCTGAGTGATTTCACATATGCAATGCAGTGTTTTAAGAAGACTTTTTGTCTTAATAGATGTTTCAACCAACAGAATCAACATTTCCCCCAAACCACTGCTTTGCTTTCTCATATTACATCCTAGTTTGTTTTACAAGATTTTTTTAATACTCATAAAACTATGACCTTGTATAAGTTTCCCAGGAGACACGATTCTCAGCATTTCGTTGGACAAACATTTGTTTTTTGTAACTGCATGAACACGCCAAACTGCACGTATTCCAAAAATCATCCTGCCTTTTTCACCGCACTCTTTTCTTTTGACAGTGTCATATTCAAAGGATCCTGGTGCATAGCAATGAAAATATTTTAATTTAACTATGGGAAAGCCTTTGAGCTTTGGCACATCTAGTAAAATTATTTAATATTCTGAGAAAGTTTCCACAGTGCATTCTCATTTTTAGTTGCCAGCTGAACAGCCATGAAGAAGGCAGTCATATTTTACAACCTCAGAATGTATTTGTTTATTTAAATCGTTAGCATAAATCGCTCACTTTTACATCCTAATATATGTTTTAGCAGCTCTTAAAAAAGACATCTTTGTAACTAACAAACTATAAGATAACATTTCTACAATGGTAACTAAGTGTAGTACTATTGGGTTTCAAATGATATGGAAGTGAATTTAAAAAAAAAAAAAAAACTAGCCAGACTAATGACATTTCTGTAAATTCTTTTGAGAATAGTCATGAGATTTCCGATGAGATATTGCTTTCTTAAGCCAGACCAATGAATTTGCTGTTCAATTTAGACTCAGTGAGAATTTCTATGTTAAAAAAATATAATACCATAGGCCATCTACCTTACTAGTTACTATCTGAAGAATTTCTGTTTTCAGGGGCTGGGGGTTTAGCTCAGCTGCACAGTGCCTGCCCGGCAAGCGTAAGGTCATGAGTTTGATTCCTGGTACTGGAAAAAAAACAAAAAAAAAAAAGAATTTCTGTTTTCATAATTTTAGCAAACAAAAGCAGTAACATTTATAAGTGATTTGCTATATTAATAATTTTGATAAAAGTCTTTCTGCTGTAACACACGTATAATTACATTTTAATCTTAGATAAGTGTTTATTTTTAAAATAATTTAGCTTTCTATCCTGGTGAAAATACTAAGCACTCTTTGTGACTTGGCACACTTACTTATTTCTCATTTTTCCTATGAAATGAGGACTACATTGCCTGATAGTATTATTGTGAGGAAGAAGTGAGGTAATGATTATGAACTCCTTTTGAGAGGTACAGAAAGAAACAAACTGCAAGCTACCATTGTTACTTCGTTATGATTACATATATCATGGTCATTCTCATCTGGAAAATGCAGTCAGCATAGCTGTGGAGGTAGCTAAGCAAAAACTATCATGATGGAATGTCCCAGACATCCCACCAGGTCCAGAACCACCAAGAATGTTTAAGAGTCTACAAGTTTTATCAGATGAAATCATCCCAGTGTTGGACTAACTGGATGTATAGGATACTCAGCAGTCTAAGATTTTGCTTATTATTTTCACTCTATGAAGGTACCAAGGAAAGCATATTTTAATTCTAAGAGCTTTGAGATAATTAAAATGCACTGAGTAGTTCAAATTGAAGAACATAGTAATTTCAATCTGCTAGTTTATTTTCTTCTAGTGATTATATCATTGTTCTGTGTAAGTAATGCCCTTTCAAATGGCTGAAAGTAAAGACCTTGTCAATTATAGCAATCAGATAAATTGGGGTGTGTAAATATCTGGATATTTGAATATCAAATAGAGATTATTTTAGTGTTTACTTTAACTATAGATGAGATAACAGTTGATATACTCTTGTAATCTCACTGTGTGATGTACAATTTGCAGAATAGGTAGAGCTATGAGCTCAGTGAAGTTATGGGTAGGTATAGATATAACCATAGTTTAAAAAAGCATAATTGAGTACTTTTTAAAAAATGATTTGCTTAATTTTATTGCATACTTATATCATTAATTTTTAGGAAAATATTTAAATTATTTTAAATATATTACATCTTATTGCTAAGATCGATAAAGACAAACAAACTGGATGTGAGATGCAGTTGAAAATAAATCAGACAACGGTCAGTGCACACTATTTACATGTATGGAAAATCAGATTGAATTCAATTAATATGTGTAAGTAATACTTTTTAATGAAATTTTTTAAAAGAAATAGCCAGTACAGTAATTTAGTAACCTAAACCAGGCAAAAAATAGTTATACACCTTTTTCTCAAATATATTTACACTTTATTTTCCATTATTTCACTGTTATATTAAGAAAATTTGACCTACATATATCCTTTATTCTTATTGTAATGATAAATTTTTGGAAAATTTTGTTCATGGCCATTAAATTTTAAGACTTATTCATGAAAACTTTTCAATCCTAAAATACAAACTCACCAAAATATCACTGTTATGCACTAGAAAAGGAAAAATGTTCAGAAAATAAAGTATATATTTTCAGGTAAAAAAAAAAAATTTACTTTTCAAAGCCAAATTTTCCTTCCAGATTATTCTTCTAAGTTTCATTACCCATGTTTTATTCATGTGTTGCTGTAAAATTTCTCCTTGGTTCTTGTAAAGCATGCTTTTGTGAGCATTAGGGAAATGATGTCAGAAGTTATGAATTATTTTAAGGTTTAGAGGTGAAACGCTGCAATGTAATCTTAAAAGTTGTAGCTCCCACCATGTTGAGAAATTTTATTCAGCTGGATAATTGCCAAATTGTCTCCTTGACTGAGGTTTTGATTTTTCTTCACATCACATCACAACCTGCTACTGCTGGCATGGGCAACACGGTGTGCCCTTTCACTGGGCACAGGTGTTGGAGTCTGAGGACCCTTAAATCCTGCCCTATGTTTGAGGAAAATGTATATAACACCCAGAGCAGTAGAGATAAAAGTGCAAATTGCGTTTCTTGGGTTACCTCAATGCCATCTCCTTTCTGAAAGGGACAGTTAGCCTCGTTTTGGCAGGGGATCATTACCTCATGAATTCCTATGGGCCTTTTCTTCTTCTTCCTGTTACAAAGGGAGAAGTCTCCTTCATTTCCCTCTTATATGAACTCCATTGGAGCTGAGCTAAGTGCCAATCTCCACATCTCCAAAGACTATTGCTTACTCAAGCCTAACAGTATATTTAGAATTCTACATAAAAAGAGTCTTTGTTAAACCCAATGAGCTTGATTCTAGGTCATTTCACAATAATGGGATGATTTTTCTTAATTGCTTTATAAGGATAATTTCAGCAGTGACTGTGGCTTGTAAGGTACAATATGCTCATTAAGTTGACTTTTTCAGTAATTCATGAAATGCCTGCAAGTTGGCATCACTTGACCAAGTTTATTTAGTTTACCCAGAAAAATGGCTACAGTGGCCCACAATAGGAAAATATGGTTGCCTCAAAAATGCCTGTAACTCCCAAGAAATGATCAAAGAACAGTGTTGTTTCCTTTGTTCTCAGAGCTGCTATTGTACATTTGGAGCAGTATATGAGAAACTGCATTATCTACAACAAAAATGTCCCAAACTATGGTAAATAGTCTAAGAAATTAAGAGGAAAAATTCAGCATTGAGCAGTATGGATCAAGAATGGGACAGAATTAATTTTAGGATGGAAAATGTAAACACTATTCCTAAAAGAAATTTTAGGAAATGCAAGAAAGAAGCTATGTTTATACCCTGAGCTATCCCATGACACTTGCTGGAAATCACACTTCCCTTCCAGAGTTTCACGATTAAGTCCCAACTCGCCTCCTTGTGGTGTTGTTACCCACGCCACAGTGACACACCATGGGCTGAGCGTCTGCAGAGTTGAGTCGTGTGAGGAAGAGGCTTTCTCAGCCAAGATCAAGGTGTCTCCTAATGAGAAACTTCAGGAGGATTTCCACATGCAGCATCCTTAAATCCTTCAGAGCATGATTAGAATATATTTATATTTCATATATATATCCTCTGAAAATGTTAAATCTATAAAAGGGATATTTTCATGGTTAAGATTAGGTTGCAAAGTATTCTCAAAGGGTCAAGAAAACTTAGCTCCTCCAAAAGAAAAAGATACATTAAAAAATAAACATGAAATTCAAGCATTAGTGACACTATTATCCACTCCAGCATAGAAACAAGTATTGGAAAAAAGTTTCTGTATCATCTAAAATAGTACTGTGGGAATTTGTGTCCATAGGCTGAGTGCCGAACATGGTGTAATGCACCTTTTTACGATTTGTTGTCTTTGTCTCCCTTATATGGGTATACACTCACCTTCTACAGTCCAGGTAGATATGCATTAACATTCTACAGTCTTGTCCAATATGATTTATGTTACAGAGTTACATCAGAACTACACATGCATACACAAGGCTTACATGACTATATTGTAAGATGCCCCTGCATTGACAGGTCAGGAGGGGACCTATCACAATAATATTAAAATGTAGTCAAAACTCTCTAGAATCAGAGAATCAAGGCAAAAATTGCATTTCCACAATGTAACTGTTGAGTGAATCTGATCAATAACTGTGAAATACTTGAAAATCTATAACAAACCAGTTCTCCACAGCCATACATTGACCTAAGCCAAATCTAGTTCATGCCAAACAGATTTTACTCAGTGTCATATATAAGGTTAAGATAAATCATATGCCTTAATAATAAAACAGAACTTTATTATATAACACGAACAATGAATACACACAATGTTTAGTTAAAAATGTGCATATACCTTAATCTCAGTACAGGGGTGGGTAGACTTCCAGGTGGACCATTTTGAATACATAGAGAACTAACTATTCTAACTTCAGAAAACAATTTGTAAGAAAGATTATGAGTAAGTGGAGACTCATAGACTTCATGGTAGTTAATTCAATAAAGGCTACAGGGCCTTGAGCACAGCACATAAACGTTTAGAGGAGTGTTTTAAAATCACAAGAGACTGGAGAATAGAATCTTAGAATTTTTTCTTTCTTCATTTTCTTACTTTCTTTTTAAAATATGCACAATGTCAGAGGTTTCTGATTCTAGTGTGTGATGACTTAAAGGTTAGTCATCACTAAATAACATGCCGGGCTAACGTCTCCAGACATTTTTCCCATTGAGAAGGGTTTGTGGAAATCAGAAGACAAAAACAAGAACTGAGAGCTATTTTTACATTTCTCACAATTTGAAAATGACAGAGAAATAAAAGAATATATTTATTTAAATTCCAAAAAGTAATATATTTTGCATGAGAGTAAACTTTATTATGATATTGCTGAAATACATTATATCATATGTTTTACATCCATGGATTACTTTCTTATACCATGACAGCAATATGAGCAATACAGAAATTTCATTGATATTGCGGGAAAATATTATTTTATGCCATTATTCTTCATACTTCTAGGGTCTTAATTATGGGACATTTGTCCATGTTATTTTTCTTCTATTCTGAATGAACATTGCCATTCTCTCAATGAGCACCACAAAACCATTGCAGTTCTTTCTTTTTCTTACTTTTAGAGAATACATCAAATGTCCTTTGTTTTGGTGTGATTTTTTTTCGATATATAATTGACCTGATGCTAAATCTTTTCCCATAGTCTTTCTAGTAGGACTTTAAGGATTTTGCCAGTGTGCTGGTCAGTATTTCAGTCAATAAACTTATAACCAAGTAAAGACTTAAATCATTCCCTATCTGCTTTCTTAGATCCTTTACCTGTTTTCCTTAGTAGTTAAATGTACTAAATATGGGCACAAGAGTCTCAATATCTCTCACATTGATATGATTAAGTCTGACTCTTTGGACAACCTTCAGGCACTGAGTATGCAAATTTTTCTGGTTTTTAGTAGCTGCTAACCTGGCAAAAGATCTGTCTGGGTTATTTTTATTTCTTTTTTTTTTTTTTTTTTTTTTCCTTTTACAGCTGTTGCACCTCAGGGTAGGATGAAAGCACTCAAAAAAAATGAACCTCCTTATAGCTAAGGTTATAGTCACTGGTCTATTGCAGATGCTAATTCTGTCTTCATTTGTTACTGTAGTTGTGAAGACCAGATCCTCTGTTCCTTTTGTTCCAGTGGACAACTTCAATTGCCATTAGCTCCTCACCTTGCATCTACATTTGTACTTTGGAGTTCAGGTTGAAAGTCATTGAAACTGGTGTTTTATTTTCTAGCTTCTGAGTTCTGTGAAGATCAAACCTATGTATGAGTGTTTTCCTCTTCTTTGAAATATACGTGTGTGCTTGTTCATGCTTGGAGCTTCCTGTTTACTTCTTCAGATCACCTATTTGCTCACTGTCTCCTCCAAAACAATTCTGCTTTCTCTTTTTCATGAAAGAATCAATAAATATGCAAAATGGGTCCAAAAAATTAAAAAGAAGAAAAAGAAATATAGGCATTTGAAGACAACAATATGCAATATAACAACCATGATTCAATTCCTATCATCTTGTTTAGTGAAATTCTGTATCATTTCTAATTTTTTTTAAATTATTTTTTCTCTAAAATAAAATAAAAGATTCAATGAATACAGCAATCTGTGAGCAACTGCCCATTGACTTCTGGACAGAAGTGGAAAGACAAGATCAAATCACAAAACTGTTAACTACGACTCTGCCTCTCTTTCTCTGTTTCTCTGTCCCTCTTTCTTGTCTCTCTGCTTTCTTTTCCTTCCTTTCCCCTCTCTGCTATCACTTTGCCTCCTTCCCTCCACTATTTCCACCTCTTTCCTTTCTTCCTTCTTTCCTTCTCCATCTTTTAGATATGGAGTTTGGAGACTATATAGTACAAGTGTTTTCACCCTTTCCCTCCGTTTAGGAAATTGTGAAATCTATGAAATAAAATTACTTGAATGAAATGAAATGAAGACTCTTTCTCAAATTGCATTGAACATTTCCATGAAACGTAGTTGTCACCAAATGCTCTAAACCTACTAAATCTCTTCTAATATTGAACATAATTGCTTATATTCTTGTAATTTTGAAAGACAGTAGAATGGAATAATAAAAATACCTGAAGTAAAAAGAATTTATGTGAAAATAAATGCTATAAATTCTATTTATAAAGCATTTAATATTATTTTTAACATATATTTAATACATTAATTTTTTTATCACACTGGTTTTCTTTTTCCTTTGGAAGCCAAAAATGCACTTAAATTTCTATGCCAATCACTGAAAACTCTTTGTCTCTCATTTGACCTGAGTTTTAAGACTAGGAATTCTAAACCTATCCTCCAAGTTTATGATTCTGAAATCTTTTTGCTTTCATTTCTAGGAAGAATTTGCATTATAAATCTAGAGTTCAAAAATATTTGTTTGCTTACATACTAGACATGATTTTCTTTGCATGCAGTGCTTTTCATATTTTGAATAGTGCTAAGATATTGATGGCTTCAATGTGTACCTAACTAAGATTAGTAAACCCTACATAAAAAGGATAGAGAAAAACATCAAGTATTTTAACATTAATTTAAGGAACGTGGCCCTCCAATAGCAAAGATATGCCTTATCAAAAGGGTAAAACAATTGCCTTTTAGATATTTATAATGTTCATTATCACAAAAGGGGTAAGAGAAGCATCATAAAAAGGAGATCTGTTTACCTGGTTTTAACACAGTGTTTTTCTAATTTAACAGTTCCTAGAGTCCTTTTATTCATTAAATTTTTATTAATAGAATTTGAAATTAATGTTTGACACAACACTTACAAACACTGATCTAGAACCTCAGATGCCCTTGAAGTTTTAAGTGGCATGGGAGTAAATTTACATCAGATCAGCATCATTTAACAAATATGGAATCTCGAAGTACCTAACAGACAAATTCAAAGAATTGAAAGCAGAGAACTTTAACATATTAGAATGTTTCTTTAATGTATTTTAAAATATAGTAAGAAGACTCCACGTAATAAAAGTTGAAGAGATAGCAGAGCTGACCTAAGTGCTCTTACATTTCCCTCATATCTTTTGGTCACAGCTTTAATTAGATAATACAGCAAAATGGGATGAAGGAAACATGTACAGAATAGCATGCTTCTTCCGTCTTTCAAACCAGGCAGAATTGTGCCTTTGGGTAGTTTGAAAAATATTGAAGATGAACACATTTCCTCTTAAGAGTAGTTTATTAGGATTATTTTAGGATACATTTCAAGTTTGAACTGTTTGACTAGTAATATCATATATTGTAATTAGAATTCACTCGCCAAGAGAGTATAAATAAAGCAGTGTTCTTGCAAAGCATTTCAATTCTTAAAGCAGAGAGTGCATATGTATAAAAGTAATTCGACACAAAAGTTCTAGGTAAGAAGTGAAAAGAAAATTCTTGCTGAGAGAAGTGTATACTGCTCTTCATGTTCTGTGAAATTTACTTCCTTCCATTAGTTGCTGTATTATTTTGGTGTTCTGTCTCATCTCAGTTCTATGAGCACTAGTCTCTTGTTGAGCTCTTACTCTTAGGACTCATTATCACGGCCTACAACCAAATATCCTTCCTTTACACAAGAGAAAGAGTAGATGCTTTTTCTCAGAAAAAAATGGACAAGCTTTCTTTAACATTTTTCCAGAGTTTGAAATACAGAAAAGCAATAACACTCTTTCTCAATATTCCACTGAGATAGGGAATACTCAACAAAACTGAAATACGACACTTGAGATGTTTTATTAGAAAAGTACTTTATGTATCTATTTATATTCATTAAAATGTTTTCAAAGAAAAATAATAAGCAAAGTAATTTGTATCCACAGTATTGTGCAAAGCTTGGTAATAAAATACTACCCAAGCCTCCAGAGATTATTAAATAACACTTAGTAGGCAAGGGATTTAATTGTTTTTTTCTCAACATAGATTCCATGGAATCCTTCTTCTGAAAGATACATTGCATGTAAAATGGGTTTCTATGTTCATAAAACAATGAGAATCAGTGCATAATCTAACTTCTTGAAAAATTATAAGGAATAAAAGTGTAAATGTTTTGAGAATCCTGTAGTGAAGAAAGTAATACTTTCTAAATTTTTAAACCAAATGACTTTTTTCTTCCCCAATACCTATTTTCACCTCACAGATCCACTGTTCAGCGGAATACACCTTGGGGAACACTAAATGGTGTTTATGGTCCTTTTCAGCCTTCTGCTAGGAAGGACACCCTAAGAGAAAGTTGATAAATCTGATGGCAATAAGAAAACAATCTCTACCACTTGATTGTATTTAGAGTCATCAACTTCCATCTTGGAAGATGAATCCAGAGGCTAGAAATTCATTCCTGTCCAAGTGGGTTAAGGAAAGAGCCCAAGGTATCTGCCAGGTGGTTATTTTGACTATAGGTAACACAGTGCTTCTATCTGTGAAGTCAAAAGCAACTATAGTCTTTTGATATCATATCTGCTACAGATTTCCAAATTAGGAGAGAATCTGAGATGGTTTTAGGTTTATCTGTCAACAGATTGTTGACTTAAAAAGAGCACAGGAGGTATTAGATTTGGCAGAATATAAGGACTGATCCAAATACTAATTATACTTGAAGTTTACTAATTTATATCTTAGAACCTTACTTATACCTGAGCTAGAGAATTTAAAGACAGAGAAAGCTGTGTCAGTTATGGAAAACACAGTACCTAGACTTAAGTATGTGGAAGAACCTCACTTATATAGCTAAATTGCTATCTGTGAGCCAGATCTGTCCCTTTACCTGACTTTTTAAATTGAGTTTTGGGGGAATGCAGTCACAATTGCTTACATGTTATGTATGACTATCTTTGCATTAAAACAAGAGTTGAGTTACAACAGAAATTAAATGGCTTGCAAAATAAATTCCCTCTCTGATCATTTGCAGAGAAAGTTTACTAACAAAGCATTATGTATGTGATATATATGTGATATATATATTATATGTGTATAATAATATATAT
>NW_004955463.1:3670944-3688709 GCF_000276665.1 Chinchilla lanigera
AAGGGAAGGGAAGGGAAGGGAAGGGAAGGGAAAGGAAGGGAAGGAAAGGAAAGGAAAGGAAAGGAAAGAGGTTTTTGACCCACAGTATGTGAAGGTGTTGTATATCTTAATAAATTAAATGAATCCAAGTAAATGGAAAGAAATTATAAATAGGAGATGGCTGTTTTGGCCAAGGAAGGACTCTGTCTTGAACAGGCATTTGAGGAGACTCCAAAATACTGAGGAAACCAGCCTGTGGAATCAAGGGCCCGGGGGAGAGTTGTCATGGCAAAGGGGCTCCATGCGGCATGTTTGCAAAGCAGCTGGAAGCTCAGAGAAGAAAAGCAACCTGAATGACACAAGAGTAGCAGGAGACATGGTGTCGGGAACAGGTTGGATCACAGCCTCTTAGCCACAGTAAATTGGGATTTTCAGTCATGTAGGAAGGCTTCAAATTGTCTTGAGTTAAGAAAATAACAAGCTGACTGGTCTTAAAAAACAATCATTCTGGTTGGTTTGGCAAAAACTGACTGTAAAGAGCTAACTAAGAATGAAACATGACAATTCCAGATTTAAAAACAGAGATGAAACAAGTTACTATCAGACTGTGAAAATACCACTGACTGCACACCAGTGAACCAGTAAGGCCTGCAATGTCAGAGCAGCAGTCTCAACTCCGACTGCATGTTACAGAGGCCTTAGCAACTTTTAAAAATATCTAGAGCCCACAAAGAGATTCTGATTGCACTGCATTCGAATGAAGCTTGAGCATCCCTTTTTCATTTGTCTGAAGCTCTCATGGACAACCAGAATTGAGATCTGCTGTTTTGAAGAAAAGTATTGAAAGGGAAAAAAAAAAAGTCAATTTTGTTTGATGACTAATTGTGTGAGACTACAGGAGAGCAGCTGCATAAGCAACATGTGCTATGCAGCGTTTCACTCTACCTATTCATAAAGGTCAAAATTAGTCAGTGTCTTGAACAGTTTTTAAATCATATCAGGGACCCATTTTTCAGAGGTTTTTGTTTTCTGCTAGGAACTGTATCAGCATCAAATGGCCTTTAGAGATTCTGGACAGCCTCCTGATGCAGTTATTTGAATCAATTTGTACTACGTTTATGAACTGATGCTGTTTCCTGGCAGGAAATTTCATAGGTTGGGAATTTTAAACACATCATCTGTACCAGACTATGCCTTGAAAGATAACATCAGAGGCCCTTGCAGACTTGCCTACACAGTGGTCCCCAGGAGCTAGTTACCACAGTAATACAACAATATTATTTGCTATACATAACCACGTGGATGGCTTTCTAAGCCTCAGGCATAGCCATTACATGAGGTCATGCGTGCTGATGTGATTTGTTGAAAGAAATAAACAGAATTAATCGCAAGAAAGGAGACCTTATTACTTAATGTGAAAATGATTCACTTGGCACAGCTCCTGTGTACGACAGAACTCTGTGTTTTGACCGTAGCAAAATAAAAGACATATTTTGACTTGAAAAGATGCTCAGTTGACTAAAACATTCAACAGCATGTTCTGGAAATATAAGAAATCACTTTGGACCTAAAGAAAGCCAGCAGCAGCTCTAATGAAAATCAGGCTCCAGAACCTTCCTCTCCATGCATCTTTGTACTTCACCTTAAGGAATGTTTTCATTCAAGAGAAAACTGAGTCTGCTTAGATCTCAACTTGTCAAGTTGAGAAACCGTAGATACAGCATAGACAAGAGGAAGAAGGTTGGGCCAGGGATATAGCTCAGTGGCACAGCTCCTGCCTGACAAGTGTGAGGTTGTGAGTTCAATTCCCAGTACCAAAAAAAGAAAAAAAAAAAAAAAAAAGAGGAAGAAGGCAAACAGAAGTAAGAACTATATGAATGTTAAGGACAAAGCAGCAGTTCAAAAGACCATGAGGTTTTTTAAAAAACCTTTCAGAGATAAGTCAAAATTACTTCAATATTTAGGTTGCATGACATTACCAAAACCGAAGGTGTTAAATTTGCAAAAATACTCACTGAGGCAGTTTTTCTAGTTCCTTTCCCCTAAGAAGAGAAAAATAAAACTGATACATTCCGGGAGAGAAGAAAGATTAGGCTTGTTGTAAAATAGGAAAGATGTTATGTTTAATCCTAAAATTTATTCAGTATTTTCTTGTTTTTCAAGAAGTATTCAATATTTTCTTGTTTTTCAGTATTTATTCTTGTTTTTCAAGATGATCAGCTCAAAAACTATGGGGTCTAAGTTTAAATGTATTTCCACTTTGACATACATCTTTTAGAAATACAGATTTTATAGAATTTTTTATGAAAGAAACCTTCAGTCTCTTTTAAGCATAAAGACAGGGTCATAAAGCCCTATTCTCCCTACTGTATAATGATATAGAGGGCATTCTTCAAGCCTCAATCCTGTCAGCATCCATTGATCAAATACATTTATAAAGGTATGTGGATTTCTAAAAATATTCTACACATTTTGGAAATATCCCATATAAATGGATCATTATAGCATCAAGCACCTTTCATATGGCACTAGATCTTAAGATACTAGAGCAGAGGTCCAGGAAAATACAATTTCTGCCCAGGTTTGACTGTTTTCTGCATTTTCTAGTTGCTGCATGTTAAAATGCTGCTTTAAAACAAACAAAAAAAGTTTTTGGGGGGATTACTCCTAAAGGAATTCTGAAATTCATAAAGCCCAATTTTCCAGACCATGATACACTCCACTCTTCCCACAAATCTAAGAACCTGTTTTATGGGCAAGTCTGGAAAAGTGAAACAAAATAAAGATTGGAAAAGACTAAGTCCTTTCAATGTGTTAATACAGTTTCTTACCTCAGAGATTAAGTCTTAGTAGGTAATGGAATATTGGGCAGTAAAATTTGATATGATGCTACTGTCTAAAAAAGCATAAAACCTATTGGACTAGCGCAATGTTGCAAAACAGAGGAATGGATATAATCTTTTTTCCCAGCTTGTTTCTATAGAGTACAAGTTTCCTGTGCACAGTTAGACAATATGAAGACAAATGATAGAATTGGAAGCAGCACATCTGGACCCCAATCCTTCCTCCTCACTGGTCAGATTGGGGAAGGCGGTCATTTTTATCTCTGTCACCTTCAGTTTCCTCATATGCAACTGAGAAAGTCGTAATAAATCTTTAAAATTCCATTTTGACCTCTGCACTGATTTCTTGGTAATCTTTGTCTTTGGACCCTTTGATGGGCTTACCATAAAATGCGTGTATCTGTTTCTTAGAGCAGCCATTAAAAAGTATCCTGAATGAACTAGGCAGTTAAAACACCAGCAATGTGGTCTCTCATGGTTCTGTTGCTGGTTTTTATTTTTTTGTTTTTTTTATTTTTTTTTTTTGGTACAGGGACTTGAACTCACAACCTTGCACTTGCCAGGTCAGTGCTGTTCTCCCACGGTTCTGGAAGCTAAAAGCCCCATATTAAGCATCTGAAAGGTCATGCTTCCTTTACCAGTTCCAGGGGAAAGTGCCACCTTGCCCCTGCCCTGCCTTTGCCTGGGAGCAGCAGTTCCTGCTCTTCCTTGACTTGTTGATGAGTCCCTCTGACCTCTGCCTGACATCTCATGGGCTTCTCCTCTGCGTGTTGGTGTCTGAAACTAACTTTCTCTCTACCCGTAAGGATTTTGGATTAGACCCACCCTAATCCATTATGAGCCTGTCTTAATTTGAATACATTGCCAATACTCTGTTAGCAAATAAGGTTACAGTCACGGGGACGAAAAGCTCAGATTTGAATCTGTCTTTGTAAGGGATATACCTGATCCCACAGCCATGTGCATAAACTTTTCAACTATGTATGATGATATTTATACATATGAAATATATATTTCATATATATATTTATATATATGAAATAATCAGGATTTTTATTGTCTGATTTACATTTCTTGCCAGTTTGTTTATATGTTCAATAAAGCAACCTAAAAATTAAAGTATAATTTCCAAAAGTAGATCAGTTGACACTAATTGAAGCATAGTCATTTATAAATTCAAAAAGTCTCCTGATGTCTTATCCAGGCCTTTTATTGGCCAGTATTTGCTTATATGCTGACCCCCACCTCTACTGCCTATGTCCTGCCACCTCCTTTCTGCGTAAGGCACACATACACACCTGCGGTTTAGGGGACTGAACCCAAGGTCTTTGTGCTAAGCTACATCCTCAGACATTTTCTTAAAAATTTTGAGATTCTCTTCACTCAGCCTCCCCAAATGCTAAAATTACAGGCATACACCACCATACCTGGTTACCACATATTTTCTTAAACCAGCCCCCATTTCTCTCCAGATACTGTTACTCACTTGGACAATTTATCACATATTGCTTCCTATTTTTATTATATGTTTAACAATGTCTTGAATTCTCAAGTCTTATATATAACACTTTCAAAGACTTGAGAATTATATATATATATATATATATATATATATATATATATACACCCCACAAGTACTGTACTCACAAATAACTCAACTGATAGACTATAACAGTGGTTAAAAAATTGTTCCATGCTGCTAGTTCCTCCAAAAATCCTCAGCGTCTTTCTCTCTCTTCCACATCCCCCACATCCCCCACATTCAATATTTACTGTCAGGTTTACACACATTTTTACAGCTTCAAAGAATATCTTAAGAAATTTTGTGGATTGAGAAGGAGAAACATAACTTGTAGTTTGTATGTGTATGTGTTGAAAGTCTACAGCAGTGATATATGGCTAACAGGGAATTATTTGATAAGAGAGCAGTGGTTTAGACATCGTGACTGTACCTCAGTATTATCTGGAACATCACCCTCCTTTATAAAACCATGCAAATAAACAGAAGTTTATTGTATTACCATCAAATCCATGATTCTACAGCATCATCCCTTTCTTTCTGCTTCCTTGGAACAATGAAAAATGTTTTGCCTTTGTTGTCAGTATTTCTTCCTAAAAGGAAGATATTTTTGAGTCAGCAGAGCCTATTTTATTAAATTTACAGGATAAAAGTACCCTGACGACTTACACAATTTCTAGTAACAGTCAACATAGAATTGCATAATATAATTAAATTATGTCAATTTTAGAAATAAAACAAAAATCAGGTACTTGTCACCCTGGGGGAAGAAAGTTTAAGACTCATGGAACTTAAAATTGAATCCATCATTTGTATAATTGACAATCGAAAAGCAAGGTTAGTTGTTAATTTTTCACATATAGGACATGCATTTGTGATTGGCTTATGTAAGAGTAACTCTTAATCTATGCTTTTTCCTGTCCTGGGGTTACCTTCATACTAGTTTTCTTCGTAGAAAGATGACATTTCCATGTTCTGAAAATGGTTATTCTGAAAATATCTGTTATCTTAGTTACTTTCTGGTCACCAGGACACAATGAAACCCACAATTTAGAGGAGAAAAGGTTTATTCTGGCTAACACTTTGTAGAAGTTTCAGACCCTGGTCAGCGGGTGGCATGGCAGGGTGGCGTGGCAGGGTAGGATGGCAGGGGCAGCTTGCTTCCCTCAGGGCAGTCAGGAAGTAAAAAGAGACCAAGGCAGGAGGGAGGAAGATACACTCTTTCAGGTCATGCCCCAACATCACATTTATTTATAAGCTCATTGGTAGACTATTCCACTGATGAGCATCGCATCCCCATTATCCGGGCACCTCCCAAAGCCCCACCCATGAGTGAATGAGGCTTTTTTTTTGGTAGGGAGGGACATATAGATAAAAATCATACCATCTGTCATCACATCTGTCCAGGTTTCCTGAGTCCCAGAACACCCCCACAGGCTTTCTGCAGTGAGTCTCAGCATTTTACCAGAAGAAAAACCTGTCATAGGTCAAATAATTTTTTCAAGTTCTGCTTTCAAATGTGACTTTCCTAAATTTTCTTCAGCCTTAACTGGATAAGAATCTGTGTTCTCTTCAGTAGCTGCTGCTTTCCTCCCGTACTCTGCAACCAGCCCTCCCTGCGCTCCCAGTGGGCTCACAACATCCTTTTACCTCATTTTCACGTTAACAATATTTTTCCCCTGTAAGGTGGTTCTTCTCTTCAGTTTACCAGTTACGTTTAGTCTCCACCTCTTTGAAAAGGGGAAAGAAAAAGGAGATTGGAGAAAAGGAGAGGAGGGAAGAGAAAAAGGAGAGGGGAGGGGATGTAAGAAGAATAGAAGGGACTGCACCGTAGTAGGGCTGAGTAGTTGCTCTTGAACTTATTCTTCTTTGTCAGCGCAGCGTCTTGTTAGGCCCACCCAGCACGCTGTCTTCATTTCCTCACCTCCTGTTTGCACCGTGTTTGACGCTCTTACAACTTTATCGCTCTGCTGAAATTATCCTTCCCAGTGTTGCTAGAATCACCTCCTTCGTGCCAATATTAAAGATCATTTCAGTCTTTTTCAGACCTTCCTTTCGCCAAGACACTTCATACTCTTCACAGCCACTATGTATTCTTAGAAGTGAATGATTTTCCAGCTCTGAAAGGCCAAAATCAAACTTAAAATTGATTTAGACATTGCATTTCCCTGTGAAAAGAACTGAGTACTTCTCAAATAATGTTTAATGGGCTACAAATAAACCAATTATGTGCACATGAGTTGTAATTTTATAGTATATAACAAGCATCCTAACACTCCTAACTGCATGCGCGTGTGTGTGTGTCTAAAATTATATTACCAGTAATAGATGCTGCATTGTTTTATAGTTGTGTGCATTAATTTTTCTGAATGTCTCAATTCCCATGTATAGCACTTTTTAAAGGATATCTCCCATTACCAATTGCTTTTAGCCAAGGAAATGCAATAAATATTACAAGGGCACCTATAGTTAGATCTAATTTCAGCATAATAGTGCTGAATGAAAGACAGTGCCTTATATGAATGTAGCTTTATTTTGTTTTGGTCAAATTTACTAGCCTGTTGGAATTTTGTGTCAAATTTACTTTATTTTGGTCAAATTTACTAGCCTGTTGGAATTTTGTGTGATTATATACTTCAAGTCTGATTTGCTTCCTCATTTTCAAATATCAATTTAAGATGCTTTCTAATAAGTAAATGTTTTCTTCTTTTTACTGAGGAAATTTGATAGCGAGGCAGAAAACCATTAAGTTATATATGAATAAATACAGCAGCTGTCCTAAAATGTTACATATGGATTTCTAAGATCTAGGAGGAAAATATTTTCTTTGGGCTCCTCTTTTATACTATTGTGGAGACTATTACTTCTTAGCTGTCTGAAATCATTTTATTTCTGTGTCTGCTCTACCTGACCTTAAGGAGCTGTTGATTACAGACCTCCTTACCTCCTTTTCCTTGCCCTCCCCTCCTGCCCTTTTCCACTCACCCTTCCGTTGGCCCAGCCTAGAAGAAGGTAAGCACATCACTCATTCTGACCACTCAGGCTGATCCTCTGAAAACAGATGCATTCTATTCTCCTGTTCTGAGAACGTTTTTTTTCTGAGAAAGGTAGCCATGTTTACTGCTACACTGAGAAAGCTTGCTTGGAAATGAAGTCATCATAGAGACTGAAGAGACAGAGTGATACGATGCCATTGCATGAATTTTGAAGCCAGTTGTTCATAAATCTGCCTCTTCCATGTCTCAGCTATGTCACCCATACCTATTCTTTTTGTCTTAATCTAGTGTGAAAATAGATTATATAAAGGACAACTCAAAGAGATGTTATAGCTTCATAAACACTCAACTAACTCATAAAGAGGAAGCAATTATGAATTTTTATGAATTTTTTTATAATTATGAATTTTACTAATATAGAGGAAACAATTATGAATTTTACTGATGATCTTTATTTGGTTATCAGTCTACTCTCCTTTTCATTCATTATTCTTCATAAAAGTAGATTTGGTTGCATTTACCTGTATATGCCATATTATTATATATTTAAACTTCAAATATATTATGAATATTTTTCTACCACAGTAACTATTCACCCTTAGAGTGATACTTTGATGGAAATTTAGTGGCAATGAAGTAGAATACATTTTACTGATCCAATGGTTTTAGATTTAGAACTTTTACCAAAAAATATAATGTCCACTGTTTTCAATCTTTACAATGTATAGAATTTTAAATCAGTAAACACATATTATAAACCAACATATTTCAGGTAATTTTCTGAACTGTCTTTATTTATTTGAGGAAGTATGTGTCCAGGTTGAAAACTTTTCCTTTGCACCATCAAATATTCAGTAGAGATAAAAGAAAATAATGAGCCCTACCTCAAAGTATAACATAGTAATAATTTTTCAAAAGATTGGTTTAAGGTAGGTGGGTAGTCTACTGGCCTCAAGGGAATTTCCTACATGGAGTGAGAGTTCAAAAGTTTCTTGGACTCTAAGGGATAATAAAAAACATTAGAATCCATCACAGAGTCTCCTGTAACCACCCTTACTGGTAAGGGAGTAATTATACAACATTGGAAATAATGGTCAAATTTTTTACTTTCTGTGCCACCACTGATTTTCAGATTTCTTTTTAGGATCTGTTTGATTTTTCTGCCATTAAGATCTGTTTGGTTTTCTTCATGGGTTTTAGTTTCTTAGAGAGTCCCTATGGCAAAATCACAAGCAAGTTTCAAATAAACCTGTTGAATCAGAATCACACTTGTAAGGAAGAGGAGAATTTGCCCTTTCAACAAGCAAGCCCTCCAATGACTCATGCATTCTCTAATTTGAGAACAATAGGTCTAAGTAGGAACCTCGACTTCATATTTAAATCATTTAGAGAGTTTTGCAAAATACTCATGCCTAAATCTCAGAGATTCTGATACAATTCTTCTGGGGTGTGACCGGATGTCAGGATTTTACAAAAACATATTTTTAAATGCTTAAATGTTTAGTCAATATTAAGTCCCACACATATGTTCATGCAAGCATTGGGTAGCATTAAGTAAGATGTGTGTAGCTACAAATGAAAGACAGCAAAACAAGTGGGGAATTAACCTTTGGGGCTTTGTTCTCAGTGATTAATGAAAGCCCATGTTATTAATCTGAAACTGTTCTCTAAGTAAATGTTTTGGCACTTTAATGTTATACTTTCTAATAATATTGCTGTGTGCCTTTTAGACAAAGTAGAAGAGTTTTTTTATTTTTATTTTTTATCTACAGGTCCTACCCTCATAGGTACCAAAAGAAAAACTGAAGTACTCCCAAAAAATAAAAATGTTTTCACTTTGTGCCTTGCTCTGTGACAGGTATAACAAAAGATACAAAAAATGAAACTTTTCCCTTTTGTTTCACTGCTAAGTAGCTCAGTGCTAGCCCTGCTGCATATTTATACTAGTTGTGTGCATCTTACTGTGGGGTATTTTTCTTCTCCCTGTGCTATGTTAGTGAACGCAAAAAGTGGTGCATGGCAAGTCACTACTAAAGACGAGAGCTGGCAGAAAGGAGCTGGGTGAAGATTAGTCCGGTCCTAGAAAGTGGAGCCTGTTTTGCTTGGGACACCATGAGCACTCAGGGTCAGGACAGAACCTAAAGAGTGAGGAGTTAGACAGAGAGGTGTGGAAGGGCAAGGTGAGGCACAGACAGTTGATAGAAGTGTGAGAAAATGACTGGAAAACAGGGACAACTGTGTAGAGGAAATCAAACAGAGCAGACAGGGAGAGAGCATAGGAGCAATTCATAGATTTGTGTAGCCTTAAAGGAATGATGCATGGAATGTGGAACTAGACCAAGTGGAAGGAATACCAAAGTATAAAATGTGCCCAGAGACGGGGAGATGAATGGCAAAGTATAAGCTAAACCTGGACAAAATGAGGCAAAACCCATGATACAACATGAAATTTGCCCAGTAGGGCCTCCTTGTAAGCAACCCCAAGGTAAGAGCAAACAATTAAGTAAAGATTGGAAGGAACGCTAGGGAGACAATTATTAAACACAACAAGAAAAAGATACATAAATCTCAGGGTCCTCATGAGCTAGAGAGATGGAAAGGACACAGATCTAGGATGTAGAATGGTGACTTTCTAAATTTACTTTGTCCCTGCTAAGCCTTGGTTGTCCTATCTGCTCAAGGCCATGATGCTCTAAGTTGCATTTACCTGCATATGCCATATTATTATATATTTAAACTTCTCAAGTTCTTCCTTGAGTTTTAAATTTTGTCACTGTCCGAAGAAAGATGACACATAGTAAGAAAATGATGCAAAGAACTAAGAACAGGGTTCCCTAGAATATAGAGAAGAGTTTTATCTGAGATAATCATAGAAAGTATTTCTTTAAAATAGAGAGGTAAATATTCAAATGTGTAGAACATAGTGGTATGAAATTGCCACTTCAGTGGTAGCTACTGTCACTAATAAAAGCCTGTGTATTTTATAGCACTATCCAACCTAGAGAGTGCTATGAGGTTCAGAAAATTAGAGAAAAGAAAACTATTTATTGAGTGGCTACTGCTTGCCAGTTTGGTTTAGTAGTTGATAATGATAATTAGCTGTAACATTAAACCTGGACAGCTTTTCAATTTTTTCATAATCAGAGAGAGAGAGGGAAGGAGGGAGGAAGAGAGAGAGAGAAGATATGCTTAGGAGTTTGTGGGGAGTGGGTTTTTTGTTTTGTATACAGTTTAAACCACAGTCGCTTTGATTACCGTTATATAATGTATTTTGGGCTGTGATACAATATATGAATGTTTTGGCCCAATTCTTCAAAACTTTCAGCACAGTGCAGCAGCCTCATCCAACAGGCATGTTCATAATTGCAGACCACCTTCTGCCTGAATCCTTCTCCCCCTCAATAAATGAGAGTGATTAAGAAAATGTGCCGCTCTCCCATTGTCCATGAATCTAAAAATATCAGGCTGAGTGTCAGTAGCATCATCTCCACCACCTTTTGCTTGGTGTCAAAGTTTTCCTTCCTAGCTAAATAACAATCCCCAGCCTTCTGCCCACTGAGGGGAGCCGTGCCATTCCTTTGACCAACCACCAAATTCCATCCATAGTGATTTGAAGCAAGCCTTCTAGGGCTGTCTATGTTCCTGGCAAGGTTTCAGCGCTAACATGTGGTTAACTTTTAGAGGATTTTTCTTCCTCTTCCTGTGCTCCAGAGGAGCTGTGGAGTTTGTGGGAAACAGCCGCTTTACTCACACATCTGGGGTGCACATCTGTGGTGCTCGCATATTTCCCTGGGAGATAGTGACCTGTCTTGTTCCAATGCACATTATGTTCCAGGAACTGGGAAAGAGAAGAACATCCTGAATACTTATAAGACTTTTCAAACAATGTTGCTGGAGCCATGGTGTGTGAAAAACTGTCACAGAACTCTCAAGGCTCACTCCTTGATAACAGTTGACAATTAATGCCCACCTGCATCCCGTGTGCATTGGTGCATTGTGTTACTCCATGCAGAGGCTCTGTTAAGTACTCAAAACAGTTCAACTTTATTGTTAGATAATAACCAGTTTCTGACCAAGAGCACAACGAATATCTAAAGTCCAGCAATGGAGAGCTGATTTTTGCCATTACTATTATTTTTTCCTGGTTCCTAGGGCAATGAACTGGTTAGTTTTGTTTTAATTTCCAAAGTTCATGAAAACAGTCTGCCAGAACAGTGTTCTTATTTTCAGTAATATAAAAAAAAGCCCCTTAAAATTCTATTAAATGGAGTACGATCATTTCTTAGCATTACTTAATTTACTTTCTATTTTTATAGCTGTAGTAAAAAATCACATTTGGATTATATTTTCCTGAGCAAATAAAACAATCTGAAAAATGAGATCATAATCCTTATTTTCCTTTTGAGTGGGCTTTCTACGTCTGTAAAGGATCAACACTTTTCAATTCACAAGGAAACACTCAGTGTATAAATGACGCTCTTCCTTAAACTTGTTGCTAGTAGAAAAACACACATCTGACTTATTTTCTTCATAATGGTGACAAATTCCAATAAAAGAGCTATATTTTCTCATGCATCTAACCTTTCAGTCAGCAGCCAATATCTATCGTTAGATAAAGTTTGAATAGAATTTACTCAAATTGAATAATGCCATTCACCAAAGCACAAATTGTATGGAAATGCCACTTCTGACTAAGTAGTCACAGAAAGTTTAAGACATGTCTAGCAGTTTTGGTATGTTGAAGTACACTGTCATTAATGCTTTCTTTAATACCTGGATTCAGTGAATATCCACAAAGAACACTGATATGAAACTGTACCAACCTAGGAAAGGCCCCACCTCTCCAGTTTAAAAGACGTATTTCTGCCAATCACGGAAATGGCAAATTTAGCAGCACTTTGAAACAAATAAAGTAAATATTGTACTTTTAGACATTCTATATAGCGGTGGCCTTGGATGCAATATAGATTACACAAAGGTTTCTACTTGCATTATAATTTTACAAAATCTCTATATTTTCTGCATAATTAGAAATAAGATGTGAGGAAAAAGACCGGGCTGGTGAATAGACATACATAAAATGCTTAGACAATAGAGCAAACCTATGCAAGTCAATTCAACTAAAAAATTCTCCTCGTGTGCAACTTAAACAGATGTTATTCAACTTATAGCGGAGTTCCTTGGCGCTAAATCCATCACAAATTGAAAATACTTTAAATTGAAAGGATTATGAGTCAAAATGTATTGAACACACCTAACACACAGAACATCATAGCTCAGCAGCACCATTCACTGTAGAGTTTTAGTTTTCTGTTAGAGTGGCTGACACAGCAGGGCAGCTCACTGCTAACCAGGATCCTCAGTGAGGGTCAGATGAAGCAGTGTGAGCATGGGAGAAGATCAAATTTCAAACTCAAAGTAGATTCTACTGAATCTATATCACTTTTGCACCATGTTAAAGTAAAAAAAAAAAAAAAAAAAAAAATCCTTCAGTCAAACTACTGCAAGTAGGGGGCCATCTGTGTATCTCTTACTGTGCTTTGCTCGAGAACTCAGCCAGAGCTAGAGTCTTGCCTTATACCACCTCCCACCTCAGTCAGAATCCCAGACCTACTTTATAAAGTGTTTAGTTATAGTATTCTTCCACCACACCGTCAGTCTCCATGCCCTTTCTGCTTCCCAGGCCCTCTCAGTTTTCAAGGTTCAAGGGTAAATGCTGTCTTCTCTAGAAATCCAGTCCCTGAGTCATAGGGGCAGTGTAATACTATCAATCTTTTATTGCTTGTTTAGGTTTCGTTTCTTGGGCTTTTGATGTTCTTTGTTTATTATTTTGTTTTGTTGTTTAACAGTACTTTAGTTTGGACTCGTTCCATTTGGTTTTGGTTGTCTGGACGTCAGTCTACCAGATGTAATATGAACTTCTTAAAACAAGCAAAGACTTGTTTTGCTCCTTCCACACAATACAGTGCTCTAAATTCATAGTGGTCTAAAAAGTGTTAAATTAAACCCTCTCCCTAAAATCAGGTCTAATGAAAAAGAGAAGGACCAAAGTTGCTCCAAGGTTCACTTAAACATTTATAAAGAAGAGATTTACAGTGGTAAAACACCCAACTGTCAGGAAGCACATTCAGTAAATGTATGTGGTTTCCCAGGATGTATTTTAACTTTCTCCTTGATATCTTGTCTCGCAGTCGAAACCTGGGACCTCATTTGTGTCTTAATATATCTAATGTCAGACCACTGTTTTCACCGGGAAGGAAAAAGCTGCCTAATATCTAAAGTCCTTTTCCATTCTGAAATACAACTATGTGATGTGTTTCTTTCATAATTTCACCATAAAAATAACTAAAATTTTGTCACTAAGCACTATTTCATCAATCATGAGCCTCTCAAGGGAATGATGTGGAGGAGTTGTAGACCCCATCTTTTGAAAACATGGGAAGTTATGCTTATGTATTTATTCAATCAATTCATATCTATATATGGGATTGAATAAATACATACATATAAATATATTCTGCATGTACAATTAAAACATAATATTTTAGGAAAACCAGAATCCAAACCTTCATGTCAAAATGCTATTTAATGTTTTTCTTAAGCTTTCTGAATCATAAGACTTATGATTTATGATACTTTTTATTTTTACTTACATAATTGTTAGCCAATGTACTACACATTATAAGAACAAGCTCACAAAGGAAACTCATACATTATTGAATTTGAATATTTAAATCAAAAGTAATACAAATTTGTAGCTCCTTTTCATAATAGCATAGTTTATGTGGTGAATAAACAACATGCATATGTAGATAAAAAAAGTTTCTCCATGACTTAGAGAGATTCTTTACGCAGAAATTTGGGTAAAGAGTTATTATCATACTGGAAAGAAGAAATCACTGTTTGGTTCCCTCATAGACAAGAGAAAGGCAAACAAAGGTATTTTTTCTTTTTGGTGCTGGGAATTGAACTCAGGACCTTGTGTTTGCCAGGCAGGCACTGTGCCACTGAGCTATATCCCCAGCCCACAATGGATCTTAATGATCTCAGGGAATTGGAAAATGGGTAACCTCAATATTTTGGAAGCAAAAGGCTATTCTTCAAATGCCCTTCTCCCTCAGAAATATTATACCACAAAGACATTTTTGAGTTTTGACTAAGTCTTGTAAGGACACAAACAATAAACCCCTCTATTGCCAGCACATTTTCTAATCAGTACATGTGGGAAGTTCTCTTCCACTAAGAAGTCCCCATACTAGCTGTTTATGCTTCCTTTCTGGAATGATTTTGACTCTTAGAGATTGCTAGATATTATTCAGATACTTATTAAAATTAGTGTTTATTAGAAAACTCATCGTTAATCAATCAATAATGCCCTTGAATTCTGGTATGTTTGTTGACTCTGTGGGGTATGTGAAAGGTTCAGAGAAGCACGAGGGCAGGTTCATACAGATTTGAAAAACTGATTAAGAAATAATATATACATGAAAATCTTAATAGTATAAGGCAGCTAAACTGACTAGTTATCATTTTAGGTTAGTAGTCATCAAAAAGAGAACAATGAAAGAAATAAGTATGTTAAAGGTCAATATATATGTACATATAGAAAATTATATATATCCATCCTCGAATTTAATTGATGTAAATTTTTTAAAAAGTAATGATGAACTGTTTTTAATGGTTAGTAAATAAATTTTTACTTAACCAGGAATTAATGCATGATGTTAAATCATCTAATCATTTAATCAAAAATATGGTTACCTATAAATCCATTCTAGAAAATTTATCCAACCAATTTTCTTAGATAATCTGTAAGAGTTTTACAGCAGAGTTCAAATTAGTGTAGACCATCTATGTTTTTCATACAAACATGATATAGTGGTCTTCTACCACAAAAAGCTTACTGCATATTTATATATCCTAACATAAAGCACTTACTAGATATTTATATATCCTAACATAAAGCACAATAATACATTAGTGGTTTTTTGTTTTTTTTTGTTTTTTTTTTTTTTTTTGGTCTTTTTTGAGACAGAGTTTCACTGTGCAATTCAGGTTCGCCTCAAACTTGCAGTGATCCTCCTGCCTCAGCCTGCCAAGCGCTGCGATCACAAATGTATGCCACCATACCCAGCTGAGAATGTTAGTCTCTACATACCTTTCCATTCATAATATTTAGTTACTTTGTAGGTGAAAAAATATGGTCAGATACTAACAATTTTTTATCATTCAAAAAAGCAATAGCCTATGTTTTCTCCCTACTTCTCCCTTCCTGCTTATTGTGAGGGCATAAGAAAAGTCATGGAGTATCATGTACTCCTCCTGTATTCCAGGACTAATCAAAAGACGCCTGAGAGCAGTGTACATATTTATAAATGCCCATCAATCTGTCCCCAGTCCTTCTTTTCCTACATCTCCACATTTTTCTACATATCCAGTAGAGATAGATTTGTATAAAACTCACCTGATTTATAAATAATTGCTGACCTTCTTTTCTTTTATATTAACTACCAACTTAACTCCCTTGTAAGACTACTCTCAAGGAAGTGTAAGTCTTACTTATTTGAAGAGCAGTCATTTTTTTAACCAAAACAATTTTAGTAATTGGGTGAAAATAGAAACCAAGCATCAGTATGTGGGGTATAAATGGGGATAGAGTGATGAAAATGATTTTTTCTCAAATGTTTTCATGGAGTGCTTTCATCAGAACCACCTGGTGTATCTATAAAAAGCAGATTCCTAAACCTCATGCGCACACACACACACACAATATCTAGAGTGATACCAAACCAGCGATCTAGACTTAGCTAATTAGTAATAAAAGGATTTCACATACTCTGAAATATAAAGAAAATGACAACAAATACCAACTTACTCACCATAGGAAGTTTTAAATTGGAATATTTTTCAATTTGCAAGAAATCTGTTTTGTTTTTATTTGATTCTGAGAGGAGATGTCTCAGAGGCAGTTCAGCGTACATGGGACTACCTCCCTGATTTCTCTTCCCTTGACACTCCTCATAGGAATCACCATCTGAGGCATTTTAAGTGACCATATTTTATACGTTCAGATTCAGTAAAGCAGTATATTTTATGTGTGTTTTTCAGTAATTTATTTTTTTATTTTAAAGAAAATAGCACAAGAAAAAAGAACAATAGCAAAATATAAACACCACAAGGTAAGGACATTAAAAATGATACAGGTTTTCAAACCAAATGATAGAGATTAACAGTGGTTGTTATATTACACATTGTTATCTTCAACATAGTTGCTCAGATTACCAGGTGTAAGAATAGAAGATTGATCAAATCATTAAAGGGAGTAAGAAAGTAATAATTTAAAAGAACATTACAGATAATATATAGTGTCACTAGGCAGAATTGTAGTTTTTTCTTTTTAATATTTTGCATGTTTGTATTTGGTAATCTGAACAATTTATGTGATGACAACAATTTGTAATATCCATTGGTGAATTCCTACAATCGTGCTTTATGTGTGTTTTATGTCTTTAAATTTTATATGAAATTATGTCAAATAGTATTCATTGCTTTGTAACCTTTTTTGTTCATTACTAGTTATGGAAAATGTATTTATGCTGACACATGTAACTCAAGGCCAATAATCAATCATTTTAGTTGCTATGGAACAGCATTTGCATTTTAAGAAGTCCTATGAGTGTTTATTTGCATGAGAAGCATATGCAGGGAGCTAGTGAATCAGGAGCAACTCCTTGAAAGGACAAAGAAGAATAATATGGAAATCTGAGGATTCAGGCAGGAGGGATCATAGGCACAAATATCACTGCTGATGTGGACAGTGCAGAAGACTACCCTCCACTGTATATCTCTACATGAAAGGTGCTCTGAGGAGCTCCATTCCTTTAATAAATGAGCAACTTCTTAAGAGTCTACTGATCCAAAGTACAGCCTAACTTTTGACAAAGCTGTGCAAAGCTTCCAGTGAAAATTTTGAGATGACATATAAGAATTTTAGCTTGACTTTGTAGAATAAAATACAACTATCTTTCAAACTACTCTGTATATCATATTATTCATTCTATAATTACCTATTATATATAGGGAAGTGTCAAAAAGTTTTAAGCACTCACTAAGTTAAAGTCTGTTCAAAGTGAAACAAACAAATGAGATGAAAGATAAATACTTTGTCAATGAATGCCACTGCCACAGTGAATATATATATATACTATACTATATATATATATATATATACTATACATGTATACTATACTATATACATATATGTACTGATTCCCTGTGATGAATGTGGTTAGTGTGTACTTCAAACATGTACTAATAACAATTTTAAAAAATCAGTCTTAACTACTGTTTTCAATTAGAAATTTATGAGAATAAACTCAAATATCATGGAATGCCTGATAATAGGAATCCTGACATCCTACTTGTCAT
>NW_004955463.1:3688909-3796064 GCF_000276665.1 Chinchilla lanigera
TATATACTATGGTTTTCATAGCAAGTCAATTAATCATATGTTAAAAATGTTGAAATGTGTTTAGTGAAATCACTATTTGGTTTTAAATGCTTTCCGTTCCATCAAATAACATTATATAACACTAGTTATCATTTGAATTAAGAAGTCATCATCACGTTAGAATATTTTTCTTAGCTCATTTTAAGTTCTGTATGGCTATTTAACTGAATATTGTCCTTGAAGTCACTCAATTACTAAAACTCTTTAATTTGTATCTTTTTCATATGGAATCCAATCATATCTCACAAAATGATAGTTTGAGTTTATGGGAAGAAATCAAGGTTGTATGGATATTCTTTTCTATCTTGGGCTGAAAGAAGCAGTGTAAATTTTCAGGAACTTGCTTAATCTATGAGAAGAGAACTGGAATGCTCCTGAGTCTCCAGGAACACCAGGTGTGTGTCAGATTAGTCCATCCAGGACTCAACATATTGAGGCTCATAAGCACATAAGGCAGAGATCAGCAAGACCTCAACTCTTCATGGGTAGATGTGCTGGAAAAGATAGATTGTCTGTACATGCAAAAATGCTAATTTATCCTGGATAGAATTTAGTAATTTATATTTACCAGATATATGCACATCTTTCCATACCAGTAGTAAGGATTTTCAGTCATTATGTTAAATGCTTTCAGTGTATGTCAATAGATGGACATATCAAAACAAATTTTAATTTCTCATTACAAAGAAAAAAGATTAGAAAAAAGTCTTATGGGACACAGATATTATAAAGTGTACTATATTATTATAAAGCTAAGGAATAAAATTTGGGGAGCCCTTTTTCATAGTCTTTATCTTCTTATGTAAATATATACAAGTACAAAACATTATCTAGAAGGATATCCATCTTTGAGGGCATTGGCATGAAATCGCAAGAGGGGAAAGAGACCCTACACATTTTTCTAGTTTGACATTCCTACACATTTTTCTAGTTTGACATTCCTACAACTAATATATAATGGTGAATTATTCCAGAGATGATGATGATGATGGTGATGATACAAAGTGAATATTTATGAAAAACAAAAATCACAGCAAACAATAATTTTTAGAAAGCCTGTTTCTGAAGCAGTGCAGAAGGTCTTTCATGTCTTCAGCTGTGCTGTCCTGGCTGCCTCAATATCCCAACTCAATTCACAGTGAATACCTTTTATGGTAATTTTGACTTTAGGGTCAAGCCAGAAGTCTCATGAGGCCAGGTCCAGTGAATAAGGAAGAGGAGAAGGTGCTGTCCGGTTTTCACAAGCCTGCCTTTCTGTGGTGTCGCGCTAACTGAAGGTGTCAGCCTTCACCATATTGATCACACAGGTTAAAGAAGAAAAGGAAAAAAGACTGTCAGAACTTCTCAGAAAGTAGAAAGAACCTTGGAACAAGTGTGTTTAAACCAAGAGATGTATTTGGAGTTTGATGAATGGTAATATGTCTTTTACCGTAGTAAATTTTTTAATTCAAATATTCACCCTATTTTTTGATTAGTAATAATGCATGTATTCATTCTATATACCTAACTGCATTTAGACCTCTATGCAAAATATGTTCTCTGGGGTCACGTGTAGAGTTGAAGAAAATACCTTTTAAGCCTAAAAGTGTATTGTTCCTTAAGTAACAAGCAGAGATGAATTGAATCAGGAGACATGTATATTCATGTTCTGCCATTAATGAAGTTTATATTCTTGGGAAAGAAAGTTTGAAATTTGCAACAGCAACTTATCCTCAGGAAAAAATGAGGGGGGTGGGCTGGATAATTTCCTGTACTTTTCTATATGGAGATTTTCTTTTATGTCTAAATAGATATGATATTCATGTGTAAATATACAGTGTCAAAATATTACTCTGAACTACTTCATGGAAGGCTTAGTTCAAAACACTAATTTGAAATTCTCAAAAAGTACCTTTTTATTTTGTTGCTAAAGAAAAGCTAAAATAATGACTGTTAGAGTTGTTTATGATTATAACACAAAATAGAGTACTGAGAACAGAAAACTTCTCTTCAGTGGTGTTGTACACCTGGGTAATTGCTGTGTAGTCAAATGTTCAAGGAAACGACCCTGTGTAAGACTCTATGTTGCAGGGGTAAGCACTTGAATATAAAAATGTGCAACATCTTAGCCAGGAAGGAAAAGTACAGGCCTAAGAACATTTTAAAATGGACAAAAAATGGAGTCGCCAAACAATATACAGAATGCCTATTTACATTTTAATTTCAATAAACAAAAAAAAGATGTTTTAGCATCAGTATCTCAATACAATATTTTTTCCATGCAATATATGGGAAAAGCTATACTAAAATAGTTTTTCTTACTTACTTACGTGATATAATTTCATTTGCTTTTAACCGGCAATCTTCATTCCAAAAGAGATAATATGACATATTTCAGAAAGCAAAATAAATTCTATACTTGTAGAGTAATGTTTTTAAAAACACAGTATCATGTACAGGAAATTACATTGGAGACCATAAGTATTTTTAAAATTTTGATAATTTTATAGTTTAAAATGTATGCAAATATAGCATATTATTACTTCTATGTAATGTAGTATTTATATACATATATGAAAATATACTTTTATCTTTAAAAATATGAGGGAAGATATAATGTTTAGTTTCAGAATACTGGCCTATGAGAACCACATGACAAGTGAAAATTAGAGAAGCAGAAAAAGAATTAGGACACACAGGACTCTTTTATTAAGTAAAATATTTTTATGGGAAAAAAACTCTACATTTTTATTTTTGTCTTTCTGGATTGTTCTCAGCAAAGGGCATCATAATATTCCTGAAAAGTTAGTGTAATTTTAATGTAAAATAGATTTTTTTGTGTGTTTTCTATCTAGAGAAAAATCTTATCTCCTTTAAAACCTGAGACTAAGAAAGACATGGCTGAGAACTGGGCAGCGGGGTGCGGGGCAGCTGCAGAGATTCGCAGATATGGAATAGTTAAGATGGCCCGGAACAGATGATCAGCACAGAAAAGCTGACATTGCATTTTCTGCTGTCTGATAACCCTAAATATCAGTCTCCAACTTTAGCACTTAAAATGAAGATTGGTTTCACAATGCCTACCAAACTGCAGAAATAACATGCCAGACTCAACATGGGTCTTTGAAGTACGTGGCGGAAGTCACCCTTAGATTTCCCCGGGACAGAGAGGAATTGCGGCCTATTCAGCACTCCCCCTTGTTCCCACCTGCCACTTCTAAGCACTCCTGAGAACCAGCTGCATGAATCTCCTTTGAAACCATCCAGGAAACTCTGCAGGCAATTTGCAAAAATTCCAGCCAACGGTTGCTCCATTGAAAGCCTAGGTGGCATTTTAAAGTCAAGCAAAAGAATGACCCGTTTTTTTTTTTCACCACGCCTTCTACATGGAAGCCGATCAACAGAGAGCCAATACACCCTTAATATGAAACCACGATCAGCAGCTGATAATTATCTGTCAGAAGATGCCTTATAGTAATTTTAAAGAACAATATTGTCTGTTCTTCTCCACCACCTAATTTTACAAAGTTAGCACTAATAATTAAAGATTATATACAAAGAAGAATTTGAGGTTTGAACAGAACATATCTAGCAGATAAGAGATAGTCACTGGTTTGTTTTATTTCCTCCCAGTCTGCAGTAATTCCTTATTGAAACACAGCAGGATAGAAATTAAGGCTGTCTTATGTAACTTGCCTAGAAATGCTGATATAGGATAATTACATTATCTTTAGTTTCTGACTGGCAATGCAGATGAAACTCTTCACTGATCCTGAAAAAAAGACTTAATAACTTTCTAGGGCTTTAAACAGGATATTATTTTAAGAAAGGAAAGTCTACAAAGAGGAATTTGTTGTCAAATTAAATGTATAACACTAATAGGAGACTCCATACCCGTCCAGCTGGCCGCAGATCAAATAATTTTGGGTGAAACTGAGCCAAGACTTTTGCTAAAAGATCCCTTTCTTTCATGGGTGAGCAAGGAGTATTACCAACCCAGAAAAGCCATGGAGACGATTACGGAATCGAAGGCAGTGTGGGAGCCAGAACCTTGAATTAAGAAGCAGGAAGTCTTAGTTCTATTCCTGGCCTGGCCTTTGTTATGGCTATGTGATGCCACAGCTCACTGCAAGCAGAGCATTCAAGCAGTGCTCTGTTTGCCCCGCCAGAAATTCACCATTAGGAGGTATCAGGTATTTAACTAAATGTTTTGTTCTTGCCATATATTTGGCATTGGGTACAGAGCCCACGTGTGTCTCCAGGAGGCATTCTTTTCCCTGAACTCCGTATTTATTCAGTCTGTAAAATGCCTCAGACCTTGCACTTCCTTCTCACTACCTTATGTGTGTGCTGTGATGTCTGCTGTTTAATTATCAGCATTTGGATAAAGAAGAACATTAGGACTCTTCCTCCGATGAAAGGAAAGGAAGGTACTAGAGAATCCTGCTGTTTAAGCCATACCAGTTCAGAAGCTTCTTGGAAAAAATAACCCACTAGAAATGCTATTTGCCTCCCTCAGATACTATCACAGTCAGAGAAACTTCACTGCTTAGGGACTAAGTAGCTCTGCAGAGTAAATAAAGAGCATCTTTCAAATTTCCAGATGGCCACCAAGTGCCCTAGCCATATTAAATTGTGGACAACAAATCAAATTGAATAGAAGATTCTGTCTTATTTGCTTAGTCTCTGCTGAGCTGTGTCTGAAAAAGATACAACTGCAAATGTATTCCACAGCAGCTACATATACTTTCTACACTTTGACAACAGCTGGCTGCAGTCTCAAGGTAACAGGATGTTTCTGTTCTCAGTACTACGCAAGTACAAACTGGGAAAAAAGAGACATATATCATATCACTGACTCAAGTTCAGCTCACAGTCAAATAAATGCATTTTCCTCATTAGAAAAGCAGATTGGGACTATTCCATTAAGAATAGCCTGTTTGTGACCTATACAAGGATGACTTTCTTGAGCTCCATTAAAGAGGATATGCAGAACTTGGGGAACTGCTTGCATCTTCTGTCTCAGCCAGAGAAAACATAAAGAAATATACTTAATTCTAGACACAGACCATTAATTAAGTCATTGACAGAATTATGTCATATCCAGAGAAAAGTAAACAGAACTAATGAAGATTTAAAAACATGTGAAATGAAAAAATGAGCAAAGGGGCTGCGAGTTAGTGTTGTAACTCAGTGGTAAAGCACGCTCAACACGTTCACAGTCCTTTACCTTCAGCACTGAAATAAATAAATATGGAACTGAGGAGTTTCACCTAGAAAAGGAAGAAAACTGACACAATGTCATTCTTCAAATATTTGACAGCTATTCTGGGGAACAGACCCTCCATGTTCTGCCTCATTCTGCAGGAAGAAATTGGAAAAGTAGAGGAAATCAGAATTTTACTCTATAATATCAAAAAGATCTGCATTACTACAAAACAAGTTGCTTCCTAGAGAATAGTATATAAAACACACCATGGACTGAATGATTGTTAAAAGTTTAAAGAATTGGGTAAGGTGACTTCTAAGGATTTTTACAACTAACTATTGTGGCATTAAAGTTCTTAAAAAACAGTTTATCTGGGTTGGCAGGGATGGGAAACAGATTGCAAGAGTTGAGGACAGAATACATAGTGGCATTTAACTTAAAATGTTATCTATGGAAGGAAATCAAAATGAAACACTGGAAGGAGAACAAGGCTTGTGAAAGAGCCAGGATCTCGTCTGGGATTTACGCATGTAGAGTAGATTTTCCCTCAAAAGACTTCCTGGAGTTCAGTTTCATTTCCTGCAGAATCAGGGCACTGGCATTAGTCATCGGGATCCTGAGCTTCTGCAGCTCTAAATTCTTAAATTTTGAATGAGATATCCATGAAAGATTGTTAAACTTAAAGAAATATATTCTGATTAAGGAAAAATACAAATGTAAAAAGCTTGCTAGTTACTTGAATTTTAAGGAACTTTGCAAACTTTAGTATACAGGTCAAGGAAAGCAGATGAAGGAGCCACATTAAGAAAAAACAATCCTCCAGAAGAACACTAAATTTATTTATTTATTCATTTATTTTCTTCCAGTACCAGGAATTGAACTCATGACCTTGTGCTTGCCAGGCAGGTGCTTTGCCGCTGAGCTAAATCCCCAGCCCCAAGAGCACTCAATTTAAATCTATATTTTATACTATTCTCTGCCTGCACAAAAGAACAAATGCTAAGGAAAATAAATTGATTAATTAAATAAAATGAGCTATTTCAATATTTTTACTCTTACTAAGCCATAATCCCATATGTTGACTTATCAATTCATATTTCTCAGTCAAAAATCTAAAGCTGACTCACCATCCTACTGGCCTCTACCTCCAGCATGTTTGGGACAAATCATACACTCACTCATGCCAAATTCCAAGGACCTGTTATGCACATCCCTTCCAATTTTGAATTTAATAATACCTAGGTGGTAGCTTAAAGGGAACCAGGAAAGTATTTACAGCACAAAATTCAGCAAATGTTACAAATCAGGACTTTCTTTTTCATTTGAGAGTAAATATTTACCAACAACTACTGTCACCCACCTACCTCTACTCCTAGAAAATGTTCCCAAACATGGTGCACTCTCTCTTTCTCTCTCTCTTTCTCGTTCTTTCTCTCTTCTTCCACTTTGATCTCAAAACATATAAGGCCTTGTTGTATAATTAGCTATTATCTCTCTATAATTACTATACTAGGTTAGGTGTGGTGGCGCATGCCTGTAACCCCAGCACTTGGGAGGCTGAGGTAGGAGAATCATTGCGAGTTCAAGACCAGCCTGGGCTACAAAGTGAGCTCAAGTCCAGCCTGAACTGCATAGGGAGACCCTGTCTCAAAACACAAAACAAAACCTATAATTACTATAGTGTTTGCCCATTAATATTTCAGCATAAGAAGACCAGAACTATTCTTAGTTACAGTCGGTAGCGTTCCTGGATATCAAATATAGTTGAGGTTCCAAAAATCTTTCACTGCAACTAGATACTGAGAAACTTAAGTTTAAAAAAAAACTTAGTAAATCACTCATTAGTTTACATCCTGCCAATGAACCCCCATTGCACAAAGAAAGTTTACCTCTTTACAATGACCTTCAAAACAGAATGTCGTTTGCCAGCTGTTTGTACCCAGCTCATTTTGCCCAGCATTCTACCCTGCTCCCTCTCTCTCCTTCGGTGTCCCTGTATTTGTTTCCTGCTCCTCCTACTGTATCACTGTATCACTCTTCATGCCACCTGGAATATCATTTTCCTGGTTCTCTCTGTTCTCCTTGTCACCCCTTCTTGCTTCCCCCTCTTCTCCTCTCTTTTTCTTCCTACTTCTATCTCTATCTCCATCATCGCCTCCCTCTCATCTTACACTATCATGACTCTCACTTCCAGAGAACGCTCTCTTCAGATAATCCTATGTGAAGTGGGGCAGCATTCTTGAGGTTCTCAATAACCTATTTTTCTTCTTCTTATGCTTGTCACTATCTTATCTATGCATTTGCTGGCTTTCAGTCCTATCTCTTTTGCTCACTGATGGGTATTCTCTCCTTTGAATAATGCTTGGTCCAGAACAGCTGTAACAGAAGGAAAGAAGGAAGGAAATATGATTAAAAAAAGAGAATTTAGAGGGTTGGTTTTGACTTGGGAGAAAGCTACTGAAATATCAACTTAGTGAATAGGAAATTTCACTTCTTCAAAAGCTCCTCTTCATGGACTATAGTGATGGAGTGAAAATACCCACCGCGGAAGGCACTCAGTCAAAATTACAGATGTGCCACTTTGCTTTCAGGCATGGCCTGTTTGCAGGAGTTTAGCCAAGGATAGATAAAAGGTCAAAACTTTATGAAAAATTAATACTTTGGCTTTAAAATTAAAGACAATGACATCTTAAAGTATCAGGTTTGTAGTCACTGTATTCAGTGAGATTTTGTGAATGTGTAACATGTAAAATGCTTCACCATTCCAACCGAATATAGCAGACTGTGAGTAAGGAAGCATCTGTGAAGAAAAGGGGAAAAACAGGCTTATGCTTCTAAACAGAATGTCAGAGAACAAAAGTGTTTAGTTTTATCCTTTTGGCAGATGATTGAGATAATGTGATATTCAACCAGGAATTTAGAAGTAGTTTTGAAACACAATCTCAGCATCTAGTTAATCCAAAGACAAATTGGTTCTGAGACTACTGCTGGTAGGTCCAGCATAGCTGTGGATGTATTGCTTTACCCAACATTAATTTAGTAGCTGGAAAAACATCAAGCTACGTTTTCAAAGGCTTAGGGGGTGTTATATTGTGGTTCCTATTGATTTCAATGTTATGATTATTACTGGAAATATATTAGGAGGCAGTAGATAATTTGATTCTATATCTGGCAGGTGGAAAACCTTCAACTTTGTCTTTCAGGACACAATAATTGAGAAATCAAAGACTGTCACACAAAACTACATGTGGTTATAGAAACACAAAGGTCATTTTGCAAAACACAGCTCAGTTTAAAAGAGAAGACAATTATATAAACTAATACAGTGGAAGAATGATTAAGGTGACTTAATTATTAGTCACTCATATTTTCCCATTTTTGGACTATTTATAAGGGAGTTAGGATTTTACTATAAGTAACAGTCCTTCAAGTATAACCAAGTTCTGGAGCATTAAAAGATATAATATATAAAAAGGTTCAGATTTGTTTGTTCACAAATATCATTCCTAATTTATTCTCAAAGTTAATCTGTCTTAACTTAATTAGTCCATCCATTTTTATTGATCTGTTAAAAATATAAGCTTCATTTTAAAAAAAAAATTTATCTACTATTAGTTTAAGTAATTGATTCTCTAACCAACTTAATCTAATAAACCAATTATTTGACATCTGAAAATTAATGCTTCTGTAATACTAATGATCTGCCTCAGCTGTTGGAGGTGCAGAGAGCCCTTTAGGATGAGATTAATGTGTTAAGTTACTCTAGTCCCTCAGGAGTGTCTCCAAATGGAGGATGGGGAACTTAAAAGGATTAAAACTAACTACAAAAGTAAAATTAAAGGTCTGATTCAAGCAGTCGTCACCCATTCTATGAGCAGTGTTGTACTGAAAGAAAGCCCCAGACCTGCAACTCTTGTATTGACAAGCCTTTAAGATTCTGTCATGACATGTTTTCTCTCTGAGACTGGCTCCCTGTGGTACTTTAAAGACAATTTCTAATAAGTATCTCAGAGAGATGGGAGGTAGGCAAGCTAGTCGCAGTGATGCTTTACTTCAAAAGGCTAGGCCTGAGCCCATTCCCTCGCTCTGTATATTTTGCTTCTAAAGAACCTACCTATACTGTTCGTGCTCATTTTTCTACTCAGTGTCCTACCCTACCCTAATCCATTAGCACAGCACGAGACATTTGTCAGGTTCCTGACACACACTGACTTGATTTGAGTATACAAGAGTAGTAAAGAATCATGTCCAAGCAACTCTACATGGTCACCGAGAAGTTTAGCTGCTCCTACAAGCCATAGTATTTTGAAAAATATATATCTATATCACAGTATTCATAATAAGCAACCATGGTCATTTCCAAAAACATATATATATCTGTGCAGGATATTTTTTAAAGTATGTGAAAGAAAAAGAAGCTTGGAAAGAAGTATTGGCAATGATATAGCTTGAAACAGCAGTCAGCAAATGACCCCATACAAGAAAAATCTCCCACTGCACAAACAAAACCTTGCTTTGCTTCATTCTTTTCAAATAACTTTTACTATACTGAGAAATATCCCTCCAAAAATATTCTCTTATACACATACTTAAATGTCAAACCACAAATGACTCTTAGTATCTTATAAATAATTAATTTGTGCTCTGGGAAAATACAAATATAAAACTTTTCTCCAAGAATAATTAATTGGAAAGTAGGAAATATGTGTCGTACTCTTCGTTATACTTTTTCATACATTTAATACTTATGTAAAATGCTTTCTTGGCAGGAGATCAGAATCTCTCCAATGAAGAGCCCATTGATGACACAAAATAGAATTTCCCTTCTTCTTTTAGTAGAAGACAGCCTATTATCCAATGTCCTTTTTGTCACACTGAAGAACAGGGAACCTTTTATTCTTTCCAAGAAATGACATTTCAAATCGAGTAACAACATGTTCTGTTTCTCAGGAAATAAGAGAAGATCGAGATAGGGCGCGGCTGGACTCCATGGTGCTGCTGATCATGAAACTGGACCAACTTGATCAGGACATCGAGAATGCCCTCAGCACCAGCTCCACCCCATCCGGCACCCCAACAAACCTGCGGCGGCAAGTTCCTGTGAGCTTCTACCTCTCTGTTTCCTTCCCTTTACTTCATACAGTCCCTCTTGCAAGTGAAACATTTCTGATTATGATATCTACTCATCTATGAAACAGAGTGTCATAAAGGGAACTGAACTCTGTGTATACTTCATGCAGAAAGTTCATAAAGAAATGGGTGCTATGAAGAAAATATTTAACCTTAAATGGAAAGGAAAGTACCTGGGAAATTATGCACCCTAGTGATTAAATCCTCTTTGTTATAGTTGTTTACCCTATCGGCAGTACTCTGCGATAGGTTATAAACTCCATTAGCATGTACTATGTCTGTCTTGTTTAGTAAGTTACTTCTAGGGTCTCACAAATTTACATTGCGAGAAGATGGATGGATGGATGGGTGGATGTTGGTTGAACTAACCCAACAGGAAAATTTACATGAGATTACCCTGACAATGCTCTAAAATGTAGTTAATAAAATATAATCAAGAGAACAGAGGTGATAATTTTATTCTACTTAGCATTAATTCCAGGCATGAGTCTTCTAAGATTCTGACACTCATAATAAAATTTGAATAAATTCATGGCTGACTATACACTTTACGTATTTAATGTGAACTTCAATTTAAATGATTTGGTTTATGCAGATATAGAAAATAACGTGGTTGGATTTACCCATAATTTGACTATAATTCCTTTTCAATTCATGTATGATGTGCAATGCAAAAATAAATACATTGAGAGTAGAAATTTCTATTTATCTGACATTAAAGAGGTGGAAAACCATATGTATAAATTTAGTACCAACTGAACTCAAACTACTATGCATCCAATTTTTTGCTTAATATTGTTCTACCATTGATTCTAAGTAAATGAACAGATTAAAATAAGGCCTATTTCATATACATCAGGTATAATTCTAAGTGTTCTCCATGCCTTAACACATTCATTCTTTACCTTCCTTCAGGTGAGTAAAAGACATAGAGAAATTAAGGGTAAAAGTTAGAGCTGGAATCAGTTCTAACCAGTCATTTTTTTTTTTATTGTTGCATGCTAGGTTTCATTTCATTTTGAACATCCATCTTACTTTGATCATATCTACGCGCTGTGCTTAGTGACTCTTCCTTCAATCTTTCAGTTCTTTCTAGCTTTCTAAGTTCAGTGAAGCCTCCTCTCTATCTCTCCCCCGTCTGGTAGTGTCATGCACATAACTTGTTTTAGGCAAGTACATCATTGAGAAGGAAGGAATGCAGTCAAAATGATTTCCTTAAGGCCGTCAAGATGGGCTGTTTTAAACTGAATGTACTGGCACATACCTGTAGTCCTAGCACTTGGGAGGCTGATGCAGGAGGATCACTGGGAGTTCATGACCTGGGATACCTAGTGAGTTCAAAGCCAGCCTGGACTGGATAGTGAGACCTTGTCTCAAAAACAGGAGGTGGGGGGCTATTTTTAGTCAGGCATGGTCGCACGTGCCTGTAATTACTGCACTCAAGAGACTAAGGCAGGAGAATCTCCACAAGTTTGAAGCCAGTCTGGGCTTTTTAATGAAATCCTGATCGAAAAAACCAAAATGGAGGAGTTATTTAAATCTTATTTACGTAACAATAATGCAGAGAAGATTTATACTCACTCTGATCAATCCCTCTAAAGCCTGAAATAACCACATTTTTCAACTGGAGGTACCTTAGTACTTCTTTTCCATTGACATAAGTATGAGACACATTTTCTCTTTAAAGTTCTTTTAGTTTGGAAATATTAGTTTCTCCTGTCTTTTAAATCTTGCCTTTTCTCTCCATATTCAACTTTCTTTGCTCCTTAGATATTTAGAAGAATGACATAACTCAAATTTCTGCTAAATACAACTGCATGTTATGGTCTCCATCTCAAAAAACAAGATAGCCCTTCCCCACTAGACAGGAGTCTTTGTTCAGTGGTAAAGCAAAACAAGATAAGGAGCTAACATAGGTGATACTTTGAAGATTTGTCTACATCTCCATTTTCTGCCTGTATTTAAATTGTAAAGTGGACCTCATACTATAAGCCATATCTCATGGAATATTAGCATTATTATTGCCTCCATAAATGAAGATTTATTTATAAACTCTCAGTATATAGTGGGAATATAAGACAGTGGAAACATGAACTTTGGTGACTGCCAATTCGGTTCAAACTGGTTTTATAACTACTTTCTGGGAATATAACAAAATTATTTAACTTCTCAATTTGTAAGTTCATGTAAAAAAGCGAGGTATTGTTTCTTCATTAATAATGATTTCTTGGGGGAGTAAATGAAGGAACTATGTGTATGGAGCAGATCTAGCACAGATTATATATTTGGCAATTATTGATTCTTCCCCCCACCGCAGACCTATTCACATCAGGCACATGGCAAAGATGAATAAGATATATTCCTCAGGCCTCAAAACTCCTTTTTGTTCTTCATGTTTTTCTAGGTCACTCCTTGGTCTTCATTTCTCTTCCTTGGTATTCAAGCTAATTTTAACATTCTCTCATCATCAAAAGTTTTTCCACAGGCACTTTCCATTCCTTTTGATAATTGCTCCATGGAATAAGAGGATTATAATGGCATGATTATGACTTTGTTCATCCAGCAAGGAACACTGTCCCAGATTCAGAGAAAATGTCTCACCCTATCCTTGTAAGCCACTGTAAATTTATAGTTTAGCAGGGAGAGCGATGACACAGTGGCTCTCTTCTACCCTCAGCTTGAGAATGCTCACAAAAGAATGCCAGAATGAATTCTACATAATATAAAGAATGTAAAGAACAATATGTTTAAGAATGATTTCACTGGGAAACAAATATGAAAATAGGGTTACAGATAAAGATCTAAAAGAGGCTGTCTAGATAGTGCCATCCGCTAGGCTATAACTTCATAGATGCCCCGCAACTCAGGATCTGTTTTTCTCTACCTCACAGTCCAAAAAACTTGACTTTATCCAACCACCCACTAAACATCAGTCTCTAAACCTGTTTTAGGGTAGCCAATCTCATGTGATAAGTGGCCGGCAGGGGCATGGAAGGGACAACACAGTACTATTTAATGAGCATTACACATGTTACTTCATTTAGCCTCTTGACAATCCTAAAAAGAGAAACCCAAGCTTCAGAAAAGATGAGTAATTTACCTATGGTCGTGATCACACAGATGGGGCCTGGTAAGTAATTTACCAAAGTCTAGACAGCTGGTAAGATTTACTCCCACATCTGTCAGAAAAGTCCACGTTCCTTCTGCTATGTTAAAAGCTTGCCAAGATACAAATTTTTCATTCACAGTCAGGTATCATTTCTTCAACCACAATCCCTTGTCTGACAGTCAGTGACTTTTCTTCTGTACATTAGGTTATTTAGAGCTGGAGTTACTGTTTTTGAATCCATGCGGTCAAGAAGACATTAATAATCTCTTGAGACATTTCACACGTGCTGTAGGGAAGTTTAAGAAACATGACTGCTAAAATCACGTCACTAACTTTAGTGATTCTCTGGCTCTGTTTAGCAGTAGTATTCAGCTTCTCCAGATCATCCAAGATTCCTGAACCTTCCAGGTCCTAAATTGTACTACAAACTCCAAAGCTCTACTCTATCCTGACATTTATCTCTTTGCAAATATTCTTGTCTTTCTCTTTACCCAGAGAAGGGAGGCACTGACAGATTTCCTGATATTACACCTGCCTGTGGCTGTGGGTGCCTCTTTCCTACTTTATTTCTAAGTCAATAAAAGATATATTGTTCCTGTTATCTAATACTGATCATATAATTTGTATCCTCGTTCCCATCTCTTCCTATGTTCCTTACCCCACTGTGAATCATTCATCCCTTTTCATCAGTTCAAATTCAATTATCCTCTTCCTATTAGTTCTTGCTTTCCTGTTAAGCATATGTACATCCTGCACTTTATCCACCATGAACCTATTAAATAAGTACAATCATCCCTTTCGAAGACTGCTATGCTAATGTACAGGGGAAAAGGTGGTGAGAGATGTCACTGTTCCTTTCCACTGCAGTCAACTAAAAACAAAAACTTCCCTTGAACTTCTTCTAGGTATTGCCTGGTCTCACTTCTTCCTGAAGACCCAAGTTTTTGTGCATTCTGAACCTAGTAATTCTTCCTGGATTTAATTCCTGCCATTGCTCCATCATTTCTGCACAGTCCATCTCCTGTCTCACAAATCCAGCAATAAGAGCACAGTCTTTGGCAGTAGCATTTGACACTGTTAAACACTGTCTGTCATGGACTTTCACTACTCCTATACCTTCTAGCTCCTGTCCTATTCTTTCTTCTCTACCTCCTCAGAAGTTACTTTCTATCTACCTTAATGCTTCCTTTTCCTGCCTTTTGCCTCTTACATCCTGTATCCAGATTCTAGGCTTAATTCCCCCCTACTGTCTGACTTTGAATAGTCTCCTTGAGAATTTCCATGTCAGCCATTACCTTGTTCATAATGAGGGTCACAGTGAGGTGGGGTTTTCTGTTTTTGGAGTCTCCACATCTGGATAGCCCATAGATCACAAGATCCCCACCCTTTAGTGCCACAACTGAAATGTGTATGCACCTCTACTTTAGTACAAACCACACCGATTCCCTACCACAATGAGAACTCTGCTGAGATCTGTATATTTTTATACCTTTATACAGTTGGAGGAATAGGGTGACAATAATGATGGAACCCTCATAGGAAAATGCATTACACAAAGCAAAGGTGGATGGCAGGGAAAGGCCACTATGTGTGAGTATGCTAGCAGTGACTAAGTAAAGGAGGACTGTGTGTGGGAGAATTCTGGGTGATACCCCACAGTGAACAGAAAAAGAATTGTACCAAACTATACATTCATGGCTCTACTTAAATAACATTAGTTGTGTTTTACATCCTCAGTAGAATAACACTGTGGTTTCTTTACGAGGTTGAACTTTGAGATCAGAAAGACCCATGGTTTAATACCAGTTCTGTCACCAAGTGTGACTTCACTTGAGTGCTTTGCCCTAGGCCTTGGCTTCATCATTGCTCAAGTGAACATGGGATTGGTGGACATTGAAGTAGATGGTATAAAACATTCTTTGTAATAGTTAAAAAAAAACATGTGGTGGACATTGAAGTAGATGGTATAAAACATTCTCTGTAATAGTTAAAAAAAAACCATGTGGTGGACATTGAAGTAGATGGCATAAAACATTCTCTGTAATAGTTAAAAAAAACCCATGTGGTAATATTTTAACTTTATTATTTCACTTCAGAACCATTGTATGGTTAAAAAGATGCAAGAGTATCTTGTTAATTACCTAGTGAAACCATAAACAGGAAGGTAAAATTAATGTAAAAGATTTGATGTACATAAAAGGTCAAATATAAATGACATATATTTCCTGCTACTCATGATTATGCATTTGATGTTTATAAATTCCCTGCCATTTGTCACTAATATGAATTTCATTTGAAATTTGAATGAATCATCCTTTACCTAAATAATATTTTGTGTACTCAAAAAATAAAATAGAGGGTCCTGATATGAAGTCATTGTGGATGTCAGAAATTTGGATATAGCTATGTACTGTGTTTCTGCATGTACACACACACACACACACACACAGAAACATCCATAAACATACACCTATTCTTAAAGAATTCAGTATTATTCTTTGTATTATCATTATATTTGTATTTTATACTCTTTCAGTTGCAGAAAAATGAATTTTAATGCTATTGATTTATAATTTCATAGCAAAAACATAACTACTCATATTGAGAAGACAGAAAAAAAGATATTAACATTTATCAACCTGATTATTTTTTCATATAATATCAAATGATATTCTGGGTGCTAGGCACAATTGTCAAACATGGGAATATGTCAGTGAGTAAGGTAGGTGAGGGGCCGGAGATTTAGCTCAGAGGTGCAGCACCTGCCTGGCAAGGGTGAAGTCCTGAGTTCAGTTCCCAGTACACCCCCCTGAAAATATAAGACAGGCCATTCTTGCTCTTGTGATGAGAAGACATAAGAGTATTAAAGAGAGTGAGATTGATATTTGGATAAGCATGTGATTACCTTAATAGATCCATAGACAGACAGACAAAGAGATGATATAAATGAAATGTTGTAAAATAATTTTCATATGGGGAATGGTACACTGTAAATATAGACTCAAGGGAGAAACCTACGTTTGCTTGAAATGTAAACAGGTGATGTAAGGTAATGGCATGTTTCATGCTGTAGAAAGCAGCTTAATATTATAGCAGAACAAAAAATCATCCAGTGTGACCAGAGCATACAAAAAAAACCAGAAAGTAGTGAAGTGCAGGGTCAGAGAGTTGTGGTTCAGGGCAATTATTTGACAATGTAGCATGGTAAAGTTGATATGTAAAAGAGTAGACAAAGAGACACTGAACTCAGCATTTTCTCAGGTTAAAGGCTGTCTTGGTGACTTTCTTCTTGTTGCTGAGACAAAATACCCAACACTCAAAATTAAGGAAGGAAAGGTTTATTTAGCTCACAATTTGTGGAGGTTTCAATCCATACTCAGCTGGCTCCAAAACAGGGTGGCATGGCACAGTGGCAATAGTTCAAGGTGGCAGAAGATGGCAAAAGCAGCAAGAGCAAAAATGGGGATGAGCACATCTGTTTTTGTCCCTTATATTGTAAGCAGGCTACCCCATGCAGAGGGGGTGTAGCACTCACACTGTCTCTTTGCCCCCCTCTTGCACAAGCTCAAAATGTTTACAAAGTGAGGACCCTGACCCCCTGCTGAGTCGCTTAGTTAACCTCCTAAATTTCTTAAGTTGACACAACATATCAACCATAATAAAGGTATAGACTGCCATGGACCTTTTGTCCCTATCCTCTGATTTCTACCACATTCACACTTCCTCTCTGCAGTCAAGTCAGCTACTTAAAAAGATCATTCAATATATTAACTGCACAGCTTTTGTATAAGTAACAGAGTGATTGAATTATCCATTCCTTATATGTCTTGACTTCATACTATATATAGCTACTAAGAAAACATAATGATATTAATTACTGTCTGCAATATATGTATATAGAGCAAGTAATGGCTAACTCTGATGGAAATCTATTACATGACAACTGAATGCTTAATCCCCATAAAATTCTATGAGTGCATATTATTAAACCCATTTTCAAACAAAAGAATTGTATCATACATGACAACACGAGATTCCTATCCTCAGTGTATAGTTCATTATACAGATACTTCAGCTAATTGATTCTAGGCCATCGGAATAGATGTGACCATCAAGGTCTAAGGAGAACACAGAAGAGAGTAGGGGGAGGAGAAATGAGGTCTGTCTTTTCGGGTGGTGCGTGCTGTGACTCTCTGTGGAATCTGGAGAGCGCTTTATAGCATGCAGGGTGTTAAGTGAGTCACTCAAGGTTCCGTGGTGAAGAGAGGGTGTCTGTCAGTTTCAGCTCCTAGTCCTTACTGCAGTTTCCTGACGGGCCGCTTCACCATCCCTTTCAACCCACACGAAACTGTCAAGTTAACAAAGTACAACATTACCACGTCTCGGAATTTGCCAGCCCTCACAAGAATACAGTTGTTTTACAGAACAATGCATGAGTACGAGTGACGTGTCAACATCACCAGTCTTCAGTGTGTCTGTGTGTGTTGACAAAAAGACGATATGGAAAAGCGCTGGTAGCAGGGAAACTGGCATGCACGGTACACTGACCAGTACATCTGCTTTTAACAGGATATGGAACCAGGAACCAAAAGTGGAGCAGATACTATTTCAGGAAATCAGATTCAAGCAAATTTGTCTTCCAATACTGAGTCCACTGATCTACCCTCTTCCACCTCAGCAACCAGTTCTGGAACCAAACCCAAGGCTATGGTAAGTTGTAAACGATAACAGTGGGTCCTAAGGAAGAAGCGTTGGTCTGCATCAGGTAAGGATTCATATCCCACTCACGTGGTATCAAAGAAATGATCTTGGGGTCTAAGCTGTTCAGACCTGGTGGTATTTACTTAAGGACCATCCTGGAAACACATTTTAAGGTTTATTGTTTTATGAATGGAAACACACATATTTCACTGAAATAGGCCATGGATCTAGAACTGTGCAAAAATATAGTACATTTTGTTACTGAGTGTGCAGAGCTTTGAAAAAAAACAAAAATAAATGCTGGAGATGGATTTTCCTGTATTGTTATCCTGACCACCATATCACTTACTAGTTGAAGAATTGGTTCTCTAAGCATCAGTGACAGGTGATGATGCGAGATGGACGGATAAATGGATGGATGGATGGATGGATGGATGGATGGATGGATGAACAGACAGGAAGAGAGATAGATGATAGATAAATAGATGAATAGAATAGAATGGAATAGAATGGAATGGAATAGAATAGAGTAGAGTAGAGTAGAGTAGAGTAGAGTAGAGTAGAGTAGAGTAGAGTAGAGTAGAGTAGAGTAGAATAAGAATAGAATAGAATAGAATAGAATAGAATAGAATAGAATAGAATAGAATGGAATGGAATGGAATGGAATGGAATGGAATGGAATGGAATGGAATGGAATGTAATGGAATGGAATGGAATGGAATGGAATGGATTGGATTGGATTGGATTGGATTGGATTGGATTGGATTGGATTGGAATGGAATGGAACGGAATGGAATGGAATGGGAGATGGAAACAGGTATATAAAATCACCAACATTATGAATTTTCTGAGGATTTAAATGGTATAACAATTGCAAATTTCTTAACGAAATATTTGTTAAATGCCAAATACTGAATAATGTAAACTAATGTCATCATAATGTCATTATAAACTTTATAATGCTGTCCAAACAAATGAAAACAAGAGTTACCACAGGGAATAGTATAACAGGATAAATTGTAAATATATGACTTTTTCCTTTAAGTAAGAGCTGAACAGCAACAAGAAAATAGTAGTTGACTCTAAAAAGTAACATTTATGGAGGAAGTAATTACTACTTTGAATATCGAAAGCCCCAGCAATTCCAAAATAGCCTTTTCTAGATTAGTGAAAATCATGGTGCCATATTATTTTTTTTAAATGCTCATGTTGGCTTAACACAGAGAAATGTTTGGATTCCTTACTTTCCTGCCTTTAAAATAAAAAGCACCCTAAAATGGGACTCCAGAAAATCCTCCTTACTTGAGATGGTAGATTTGCTGCAATTGCAAAAGAATTAAAATGCATCATTGAAATAACAGATATGGCAAACTTCAGTATTTACACACAAATTAAATTTATGCAGAGAACATCTCTTAGTGGAATTAACACCTACAACATCTACTACATGCCATGAATTATACTAGATGAAAAAGATTTGAAAATGAACAAGACACAGTCTGTCTTCAAGTATCTTCTATTCTTAAAAACTGAAGTACAGGGGCTGGGGATATAGCTCAGCGCCACAATCCCCTGCTTGGCAAGTGCAAGGTCCTGAGTTCGATTCCTGGTACCAAAAACAAAAAAACCCTGAAATGCAATGACAGGCTATGGTAGTAAAGAAAAACACATCTTTTTCGGAATAGTTAATAAAGGTTGAAAAATGAAATATGGTTGAATTGTGAAATCCGGCAGTCTTATTTCCTCACATTCTGATTAAGGAGAATGATCTCTCTCCCTCTCTCCCTTCCTCCCTCCCTTCCTCCTTTCCTTCCTTCCTTCTAGGTGTGCTCTGTCACTGTGCTATATTCACAGCCCTTTTTACTTTATTCCTCTTCTCAGACAGAGTCTTGTGAAATTACCAAGGTGGGCCTTGAACTTGAAATCCTCCTGCCTCAGTCTCTCCAAGTGATAGGATTATAAGCATGTACCACAGGACTGGCTAGGACAATGATTTTTTTAATTCACTCAACTGTTTTTTGAGAATCATTGGAGTACTGGTTTTTTTAAACATCAGAGTAAGGTATGGGGCTCACTATTTAAAGACATTTATGTTTTAATTCACTTTTTAACACACCCACTAGTATCTTGCCTAGTAGTTCTCTATTCACTCTGATACTTGTATTTATCTTTTGCTTTAGAATAATAATGATTGAATCCACTTTTTCTTCTTTGCAACACATATAATTTGTTATAATGTATACAACTGTGTGCAGGTGTTTGGTGTTTTTTCAATATCCCTTATTAATATATATGGTAAGTATAATTATGCAGAGGTATGTATACATACACACACACATATATATATATATATATATGCACAGCCATTTTCAATTTTGTAATAACATCCACAAGTTCATCCATTTTCCCAGGACTTTTTCTTTTAGAGATTCTGGGAAGGATTCTTGTTTTCATTTTTTATTGTTTGTCATATCAGTAGACTAAACTATTCACCCAGCAATCACAGTTAACATATATTTAAATCAATTATTGAACAGAAAGAACTTTCTTTGTTTCTTTTTTTGTCTTTTTGAGACAGGGTCTTACTCTGCAGTTCACACTGGCCTTGAGCTCACTTTGTAGCCCAAGGTGGTCTCAAACTCACAATGATCCTCCTGCCTCAGCCTCTCAAGTGCTGGGATTACAGGTGTGCACCACCACACCTGGCTAGAAAAAATACTTTCATATATTTCTGATAAAATATTTACTGAAAATTTAACTTTGAATAAAATGGGATGTGAATGTGACATCAATCACTAGCCGTGACTTACCTCAGAAAACTCATAGCTCCATAATTTTGCCATAACTCATGGATCAGTGAACAATGACAATTCCTCTGCATTTTAATTAGCCTATAAATGGGATATTCCACTTCAAGGAAACCAAAACCACCTAGCAATCCTGACCAATCCATGGATAGAGTGAGACAATTGGATATGCAACTCTTCCCAACTACTGAGCTAGTAAATTTCTTTAGTAGGCCATGAAAAGTATCCAAAGTGAAACACTTGACTGTCAAAGACGCTAACATTGAGGAAATTTCTTAAAGAAACACTAATAAAAATAAATGAAAGTAGCTTGAAAAATTTGCTATTGTTTTGTTTGTACTGTTTGTTGCTATCCTTTTAGATTCTCCTTTTTTACTGCAGTCTGAAAATGATTCTTGTACCATGAATCATTTTTATGGTAGGAATATTACAATTAACAGTTTTACCTCTTTTATGAGGATTAAACACAATACTTTTCCGCATAACATGGATCTCAGTTAATAGATGACATACAAAAGTAGTCTGAATACTTTGTGAAAAGAAAGAAAATTCTTGTATTCTACAGAACTTTTCACAAAGAAGTAAAATTTCAGCTGTAATGCTAAGTAGAAATATGAAATCCAACATACCCACTTGATTTATCCACATTTAATGAATTAATTTTCTGTTGTGTTTACTGAGGCTTACATATATTTCAGAATTAATTTAATTTACATTTTGATTTGGTGCTGTGAAATCAATTTGTGATGATGACTGTCACAAACATTTGACTTTCCTTTTGCTTGTAGTCTTTCTCTATTCCTAGATGCATATTTTCCAATGAGACTATATGCATATATATAAAATAATTAAAATGAAATTAATGAATAATATCTAGATTTTCCACTAATAATATCCAGATTTTTCATTAATTATATGTATTCTGAAAATTAAGCATTGAATAGATTTCTGAGATGTATTTCATATAAAAATAAAAACGCTAAAAGTTGCCTATTCATTGCCAAAACATCAGGGAGGTAAAAGAAGCCTCGTGCTTCATATCAAGAAGTTCAGTGCTTCTCTCCTGCATTGTTTTGTTCATCTGAAATAGACTTGTAATGCCTTTCAGACCAGACTCCTCAACAAACAATGCTGTAACAATTATATCACTTTCTGTAAAGTACTTTGTTGCAATATAAAGCAATATCCTGGTACAGATCTGTCTTTGGTTTCTTCTATGGATTGATATGTTCTGATAGTATTTAACATAAAGTTGTTACAGGAAAATGTTTTACAACTGAACACTATAAATTCAAAAGGTTTTTTTGGTCTTGGTTTATATTTTAGCACTTCATATTTTTTCTAAAGTAGAGCATTATAAATTTACTACTCTTAAATATTCATATTAATATTGGAATGTTTGAACAAACCTAAATTTATACACATCATCTACATGCCCGTGTCATGCCACTCAGGTCAAAATGAAATTTGAGTAACGGAATGAAATTGCTGTGGTACTGTCCACATCCCCTGTTTTTTAATAAGGTCTAAAAGTGTTATGGGTAAGAGCAAGCGAAGCTTACAGCCAATTCTAGAGTAGTTTTACCTTTTTCCTTTACTTTTATTTTTAATTGATATATATATAACATTTGTGTTTGTGGGGTAAAGTATTGTAATTTGATACAGGTTTATAACATGTGCAATGATCAAGTGGCCATAAATGGCATTTATCTCTTCACATACACTAGTATTTCCATGTGTTAGGATCTTTCTAACTCTTCTCACCTATCTTAAAGTGTATAAGAAATTGTTATAGTTTATAGTTACCTTACTGTGCTATAGCGCATCTGTACTTCTATGTGAGAATATTTTAACTTCCATAAATGTGTGAAAATATGTAATATTTGTCTTTCAGTGTCTTGGCTTGCTTCAATTAACGTAATGTTCCTCTGTTCAACCCATATTGCCACAAACAATAAGAGTTCGTTTTTTTTACAGCAGAGTAAAATTTCACTGTACACCTATTTTATTCACTCATCCACTGGTGAGCATCTCATTTGTTTCCGTGGCTTGGCTATTTCAGATACTTGTGCAGTGAAGAAGTGCATACAGGTATCTCTTTGATACACTGATTTCATTTCCTTCAGATATATACTCAGTAATGGGAATGCTGGGTAATATGATAGTTCTATTTTAGTTTGTGGAGAGATATCCACACCATTTCTACAGTGACTGTAAGAATTTACCTGGCAATGAACAGTGTAAGACAATTTCTTGTTTTTTTCTGCATCCTCCATGGTATTTGTTATTTTTGGTCCTTTCGTATAACCTAGTCTCATTGGGATAAGATGGTATATCTCACTTTGGTTTTGATGATGTTGAACACTTTTCATGTACCTTCTCACCATTTCTATGTCTTTACTTAGGAATGTCTGTTCTAGTCTTTCGACCATTCTTTATGCTGCTTACTTATTCGTTTCTGCTATTGGGTTGTTTGAGTTCCTTATATATTCTGAATATTGGTCCCTTGTCAGATGGATAATTTGGGAATATTCTGTCCCATTCTTCAAGTTGTCTACCATGTTGTTTGCTGTACAGTAGCTTCTTTAATTTTGTTTAAGTAGTTTTGGTTTTGTGGCCTGTGCTTTTGGAATTGTATTCAAAATATCTTTGCTTATATCAATGTCATGAGTGGGTTTTTTTTTTTTTTTTACTACTCTGTAGTACTTTTATAGTTCCAAGTTTTACATGGAGGTTACTGATTGATCTCGATATGATTTTTGTAGATTGTGACAGGTAAAAATCTAATTTCATTTTGCCTATATGTATCCATTTTTCCCTGCATTATTTATTGAAGAGACTGTTTGTGATGTATGTTCATGGCTTGTCAGGTGGCTGTAAATATGTAGATTGATTTCTATATTTTCACTGTAATTTTCACTGAATTTGTAGATCATTCTGGGTATGATAGACATTTTAACAATATTAATTTTCCCAATCCATAAGTTTTGGGTGTCTTTTGGGGTACTTTTTGTGTGTGTCCTCTATAATGTCTTTCACTGTTTTATAATTTTTAATATACAGATCTTTTACTTCCTTTGTTGAATTTATTCCTATGTATTCTATTTTCTTGTGTGTGGTTATTGTGAGTAACATTGCTTTTCTGAATTTCCTTTTCAGCCTGGTTTTTACTGGTATATAAAGAATCACTAAATTTCATATATTGATTTCGTATTCTGCAATTTTACGGAATCCATTCATCATTTCTACTTTCGGCAGAGTTTGTAATATTTTCTACATAAAAGATCCTGTCATCTACATAAGGCAATAACTGCACTTTCCTCCTTTTCAAACTGGTTGCCCTTTCTTTAATTTCTGTTGCCTAATTGTTCTGGCTAAGACTTCCAGTACTACTTGAATAACAGTGGTGAAAGTGAATATATTTTCCCTGTTCCAAGTCATAGAAAGAATGCTTACAGCTTTTCCATGTCTAGAGGGTTTGTTCTTGTTCTAAAAGGTACTTGAAATGGCAGACATTCATTAAATGACTATCAATGGCACATTTATGAAAAAAGAGACCAAGATTCTCATAACAAAGAAAAGAACATACTTTTTGTGTGAAATAGGTTACTGGAAGAATAAGAAGTTTCGTATTCTTCTGTGCAGAGTAACTGAGAGCATCATGAAGGGTGTACAAGGATGTGATTTTAATTCACCATAAATCCCAGTCCTGGCCCCCACCCAAGGCATTGCTTTAGTTACCTGGTAACACAGAGAATTCTAATAAAAGTGATGGGAACCAGAATCATTTGAACAAGTTGAGACTGAACAGCTTTGAGTTTATCCTGAACAACCTAAGGAAACTTTGCCATATACTGGCATGTGTATGAGTGTGTACCGTGTTCCAAAATTACAAAACAATCCCTTTACTGAAGACATCAGAACAGTATAAGTTGTGCTCAATAGCTGTAGTCAGGAAAAAATCCAGCTATCATTTATTCTGGCTCATGGCAGCAAAAACTAGTTCTAATTTCACAAATAGAATACAATCCTAGTCTTTTGACCATTGTTACGAACACGGAGATGAGGCAGACCAGGAGGGAGGAGAGAAGCCACAGGGAAGGCAGGTACCCAGGACAGCCAGAAAGACACCCTGCCAGATATAGGTAATTCATTTCATTCTTATTTTTTCAGCTTTTATATTTGATCAGTGCATGTTTGCAGTGCATGATGACTATGTTCCTTATGGGAAGTTGTACATGGACAGAGTACATCTTTTTACAGCACCTTTCCCTCTTGTCCTTCCCCTGTCCCTCAATTTCTGGATCCCCTTTCCATCTGAAGAAGATATATCTCTGTATGCCCTACGAGCTTTCTTTTATTTTGCTTCTTATTTATATATTCTCATCATTCATGCATTTATGGATCCTCATATAAAAGAAAGCATGCATATTTAAGTTTGTGCATCTGATTGATTTCACTTAATATATGGTCTCAAGCTGCATCCATTTTCTTATGAAAGACTCAAGTTTATTCCTCTTTATAGCTGAGCAGTACTCCACTGTGTATAAATACCACATTTTCTTTATCCATTCATCTGTTGATGGACTTATAGGATGCTTTCAAGATGTAGCTATTATGAATTATGATGTTATAAACATGGGTGTGCATATATCACTGTAATGTGATGACTTTAACTCTTTTGAACAGGTACCTAGAGAACAGCTAGGTTGAATGGAATTTCTACTTTTAGTTTTATTGTGGAATGTCCATAGTAATTTCCATAATGATTCTACTAGTTCACATTTCCACCAACAATGCAGATATTTTCCCTTCAACCTCACCAGCATTTGTTATTATTTGATTTCTTGATGACAGCCAGAAAGTCTGGAGGAAGATAAAATCTTCGTGGTGCTTTAATATGCATTTCTCTAATGGCCAGTGAGGTTGAACATTTTTCATGTGTTTATTAGCCATTTGTTCTTCTTTGCAAGAATGGTTCAGAACAGATTCTGCCTAATGTCTGCTAGAAGATGGCCCACTCTCTCAGCCCATGATCAATTCTGGTTGACTTTCAGAAAGAAAAGATTCCTATGTGATATCCAATCCAATACTTCAGCTGTTTTTCCTGACACTTCCAAAAATGTCATTGTCAGTCTAAGCTATCACTGAAGAAAAAACTTCTCACTATGATCCCCAAAGGGCAGGTGTTTGTGCTGAGCTAAAAGTATGTAGTGAACACCTTCTGGGCAACCTATTCATTTCCCCCTTCCTGACATGATAGAAGTAAGGAGTAGTTTCCACGATATGGCACTCACTTGTCAGTAGTGTCCTCTTTAAAACACACACATTTTGAGATGAGGAAAGATGAAAGGTGACAATATTTGGTGATAATCTTGATATTATGCAATTTTTGATGGATACTATTAAAAGTCAAAGTCATTTAAGTAGTATCTTATTTTGATTTCTTCACTTCGATATATGTATATATATGTAATCTCAGTTTATTACATAAACATTTGTGTTTATGTGCATAGTTTGGTGTCTGTGTGTATGCATATATCCCCAGATATTATCAACTAATTATGAAAAGTTTTAACTTGGAGTTCATGAAAAGACTTAGAAGGATTCTCTGAAACCTCTGTAATTGTATTTTAGATTATGTATATATGTCAGGATTTACACATTTCTGGACATTTTTCAGTTTGTCTTCAGATTCTCAAAATCCACTGAAAACACCTGTAAAGAAATACAACCTCCGGGTTACCTTGAGCCAGGCATTTATCCAGTGAAGAGACTCAATGTTAAGTACACTAACGTCTTTCCTACAAATAGTAAATACATTTCAGGTATATTGAAGGGAATTACCTAGTTTGTGTTTATTTGCTAGTGGAATATCCTACTGTATCCTTTCCACAATAAATGAAGCTGTACTTCATATGAAATCTGACTCTGCTATGGAACCATAACGTGCCATTTGCATTTACTCTGATTATCCAGCATGTAAATTTAAAAATGACCCAAGAAATGAAAGAACAGGCAACTAGGGATACTCCTAATAGTTTCGGTGTAATCAGGTTTTGTGTCTGAATGCAATGACAGATCATATACATATGATCATTAAACTAAAGTCATGCTCCTTCTGATATATTAATAGAAGGCATTAAAGTTGAAAAAAAAGCATGCAGGTTCTGGAACCCAAATTTAATCATTTAAAATATCACTTCACACTCAATTTATTTTAGTAATAGCTATATTTTGTTTTACCAGGTTACTACATAATATATTTTTCATAAATGATTATTAGATGTATGTTTTAACAAGGCTGCTAATTTTCTCTAACACTACCTCACATTTGAAATAAAATAGAGAAGAGAAATATGCTTTATTATAAGTAGGAGACTGTAAATATTTCTTTTCCTGAAGTCTTGGGGGGAATCCACAGTAATATATTGAAATAGTACTTCATAATGTCACATTATATCATTAACTTTCATACCCTAAGAAAAGAAAATAGTATACTAAGAGAAAAAATGGCACACATAGAATTTTTTTAAAAAAGTTTAAGTAATGACATATGAAACATCAAAATGTTTCAGTTAGTACAGTTCATAATTAATAAATTCAAATAAAAATATAGTGGTCTTTAAAAAGGTCTTTGTCATGCTTTTTAAGGTGGCAATTTTAACTTGACTTTGCTAAGCAACATTAAAGTCTACGAATTTTTAAAGAAATATTTTCATCTACTCACTAAGATCACTGTTTATGAGAAAGAAAAATCAGGTAAATTTTACAGCTTTTTTAAAGAAAAACAGCCTCGAGAGAACCGGAAAAAGTATTTCTAAAAATTAAATTATTCAGTGATTATTATACTGAGATATTTCATAGAATTCTGTGATTTAAAAGCATAGAGGATTCTAGTAACATATTTTGGGTTTTGAAATAAGATAAATATGCAATTCATTACGTTGGAGTTTAAAAAATAGAAACATTTTCCACAGCAATTTATTTTAATATTTCAAATATATTCAAAAGTCCCCCGTTTTTGTGTTTTAAGATACTTTCATCTGCTTTCAATCCACTTGCACATTAACTCGTGACAATCTGGTTTGAATGAGTTGTTTGATCTCCTCACGTTCATCTTTTCACTTTGAATCTAGGAATTTTATTTTGCCAAGAATAAGTATAACTTGTACCTATACATACAAATTCTTACTATTAAAATCTAATCACATGTTACTTAAATAATTTGGGTATTGGCAGCTTGACTTTCTCCCTTTTTTGTGTTTAGTTTTGTAGTAATCTGGTTAATTCAGGACCTGGAACAAAATTCCTAAAACCAAAAGAAAGACGATTGAGGGACTAGTTAGAATTAACTAGATTAAATTAGGACAAGAAACAATATTTAAAAATCATCTCTACAACATAGGATTTGGTTGTGTGAATAGTTCTTTGCACGTTATCATCATTACAAAGAGAAAACTTTAGTTTTTCCATGGGCTGATGTGACTTCTCACATCCAGCTCATATTTTCATCCAAAAGAAATAACAACTTCCAGTTATTTCTGTGCAATATAAAATAGCAAGCCAGCAGCAATGCCACATGACAGCAACCAGGAGTATAATTCATAGCACTGGACAGGAATAATAACCAGTAAGCCATTTTCACAGTCCTCACTTTCTTCATTTCAAACCTAGGTGTTCCAAAGCTCTAATTACATATAGTATACGTTCCCATGTTTTTCTATTTTCATGCTACCAGATTGATAATTAATTCTACCCCTGGCCTTTGCTGGCTTCTGTACTCTTGCTTCTGAAGAAGTGCTCTGTACTTCTTAAAGACAGTGCAACTCAGTTGAAATGTTACCCAGGGACTCTAAATCAGAACAGCTTAACTTAGCACACAGCTAGGGTGTGACAATTTAGGTTTTAATGTGGTGCACATTCAGTACTTCATAACACTGGATTTTAGATAAATCATTTGACTTGTTTTATGTTTTATTTCTACTGTGGTTAAAGCCAAAGTTTTGAAGATTTTTTTTATTTTAAAGAGAATATTAACAGGTGAACATTTAGAACTCAGCACTAGTACAGATTCAATTCAAAAATGTGTCCCATCTATAACCATACCACCATGAAGGTGCCTGATCTCATCAGATCTCAGAAAATATTTCCCAAGCAAATATTTATTAAGTATTTAATCTTATATTTAGCATTTTGTGCATTATCAAAATTGTGTGTAATTTCTCTACTTGTAAGACATTTGTATTTTTTTCTGTATTAAATTGAATATGATAGATATGTATTGGTCAGCTTTCTAATTGCTGCTACCTGACAGCTGCAGCTTGAAGGAAGTTTATGTTGGCTCCCAGTTTCAGGGGTCTCAGTCCAGGATTGATTGGCCCCAAGGAACACCATGGTAAGCAGGCACCGCGAGGCAAAGTTGCTCACTTCATGGTAACTGGAAAGGAGAACACAGGAAAACAGAATAGACAAAAAGGGGCCGGGAACCACATACAACCCGAAAGTTATGACTCACTCAGACACACCCAGAAATGTGCTTTACTCATCCCCTAGGTGGTTACCAAGCTAATCAAATTCATGATAAACTTACCTGTCACATTCCACCCCATGTCAGCTTGACACCCAAACACATCTCCATGAACCATACTTAACTTCAAATAAAGACAGAAGCAAGTTCATAATTCTAACATGATACAACTACCTTTTGTACAAGTGAAGCAATAATCTTTTCTCCAAAATCCCAAGAGTCTCAGCACAGCACAAAAGTTAAAGTGAAAATCTCCTCTGACCCTATTCCTAGCTATAATCCTTATAACATGTTTTCGATGTTGCTTAATTTCCAGGTGCAAGGATACAGGGTAAATGTTCCCATTCCAAAAGGGAAAAATGGGGAGGGGTAGAAAAGAATATGATTAAAGCATGATCAGAACCCAGCATGGTAAACATTTAAACCTATATCTCCATGTTGGGCATCTGGGGCACATGGTGGTGCAATGTAAGATCCAGAAGTTGAGTGTTTCCACTTTTACGGCCTTGTTGGTTGCAGCCCATAAATCTCTATCTCTCTGTTTCTCTCTCAGGCTGGTTCCAATTACTGGCTGTGGCTTTCCTCATCCTATAATCTATGCTCACATCATTTCCAACTTCCTGGAGTCTCCAATACACCTAGGCTTTATTGGCACAGCTCTATACTTCCTTCTCTCAGCAGCACCTTGCATGGCCTCCCAAGCCTTCCTTTGAAATCTGAAGGAAAGGAACCCTTGTTTTCTGTATGTCCAAAAGTCAGCATCACATGGACAATACCAAGATCTGTCTTCAGGCCCCCTTGGACCATGGAAACAGAAACCTCTGAGTACCTAGATGGCTGAGCACAGTGAAATGAATCCCAGGAAGCCAATTTCCTAGGTGCTCCTTCCTGAGCAGGGGTCCCAAGGGTTCTCTTCTCAAATGAATGATTTGCACTTTTGCACCCTTGAACCCATGATTGGTGGGGTGTGGTTGATTCTTGAGATGCTCTCTACTCAATTCTACCTTTTCTCTCTCCATACATAATGAGTGCCCTCAGTAGATAGTCATGCATGGATAATAAAAAAAGTGGAATTGAGCAAAGGGTTAAGTTGGACAGAGCCACAATATGCTGACAATTGCAGCCTCAGCTAACTCTGTGGAGAGCTCTCGGGCTTGGGTGGCCCTTCCAAGTTGTCCCAAACTGACACAATGGGGCTGTTCCCCTGCATCTCAGCACCCACCAGTCATTGGCCTTGGCTGCCCTTAGGAAATGATGTAACCTTAAAATGAAGTAGTTTCTTAAGGTCAAGGACATTTCCCAACAGGACAAGCAGCTGCAGCTGTTGGCTGTTACTACTCCTCAGCAGCAAGGGAATTAATTCACTGGCCTATTGTTCAATTTATAAAGTGTGTGAGGTATTTTCTACAAGTCCCTAAAGAACCTTTTTATGAATAGTTCTCTGGTGCATGATCTTAGGTATTTCTTAGCAGAAGATATTATCTTGAGGACACATTTTACCATTACTCGGATTTGGTCTTAATACCTTCTTAATTTTAGTGCCATTTGCTGCAAAGAGAAAGGAGCAAAGCTTTTCATTTGAATCACAACAAATCCAGGCAACTTTACATTTTAGCAGTTCTCCAACTCAGAGGTCCCCAAACAATGGGCTCTGGACCACTTCCAGGCTGGAGGTAAGGAACAGAATTGAGCAGTGTTTCGCCAGCATATACAGCCTCTCCCCATTGTTCATATAACAGCCTGAGCTCTCCCTGTTGTCACATCAGCAGGAGCATTAGGTTCTCATAAGAGCATGAACCCCATTGTGAACAGCATATGTGAGGGATCTAAGCTGTATACTTATGAGAACCCAATGCCTGATGTTCTGAGGTGGAGCTGAGGCAATGATGCAAACAGTGGAGCGTAGTGGTAAATACCTACTCACATGAGCAGAGAGATCTTACTGCATAGAGACCATAATCAATTGCTTGCAGATTCATTTTGAATCCCTATTGGCAAGTGACAAGCCACATTTAAGTGGCATCTGGTGCCAGACTTTATAGCAGCAGGAGAATTGATGGACTTCACTTGTGCAGCTCCATCTGGTGGTAGGCTTAAAGTCAAAATCTGACAATAATTTTAGACTGCATCTGGCCCACTCATTTTAATTACCATTTCCATCCATACTACTTTCCCACACTGCACGCTTGTGTATCAGAGGCTAATCATAGCCCAAATGAGTAAAAAGTCAATGTCATTAGAGAGCTTCTCTGAAAAGTGATGAGACAGCAGCAGACTCCGTAAGAGTGACAACAAAAAGAAAACTGCATTTAAAATAAAATACCAAGGACTGGTGGAGAGGGGAGAGAAGGAAGGGAAAGGAGGTTTTAAAAAAGGAATTAAGACATGTTATGTACATGTATCGATGTCCCGTGAGGAATATGAACATTATATACTGCATACGTGTACTAATAAACTGAGATAATTTTTTAAAAGCCATGAAGAAAACCCAGACTGCACAGGAAATACTTCAAAGAATCTACAACTGGGATCTCATCTTACTGAAAAGCTTTTGCACAGCAAAAGAAATTACCAACAAAGGGAAAAGACAACCCATAAAGTGGGAAAAAATTATAGCCAATTGTCCCTCAGACAAAGGGCTTCTATCTAGAAAATATAAAGAACTAAAAAAAATCAGGCACCCCCAATTCAAAGAGCCAATCAAAAAAATGGGCATGTGAGATGAATACACATTTCTCAAGTGAGGAAATACAAATGGCAAATAAATATATGAAAAAAATGTTCAGCATCACTGGTCATTCAAGAGATGTAAATTAAAATGACATTGAGAATCCATCTCACTCCAGAAAGAATGGCTATCATCAAGAAATCAATCAAAAATACATACTGGAGGAGATGTGGGGAAAAAGGAACCCTTCTCCACTGTTTGTGGGAGTGTAGACTGGTAGAACCACTGTCTAAATCAATATGGAGATTTCTCAAAAACCTAGGATTAAAGGCCCCATTAAATCCCACTATTCCCCTTATGGGTATGTTCCCTGAAGAATTAAAATCATGATACCACAGCGATATATGTGCACCCATATTTATAGCAGTACAGTTTGTAATAGCTAAATCTTGGGAACAACCCAAATGACCATAAACCAAGGAATGGATTAAAAAAAAAAGATGTGGTATTTATATACAGTGAGTACTACTCAACCATAAAGAAGTATAAACTTGAGACTTTTCTAGGTAAATGGAATTCAACTTGAGACTATAGTCATAAGGGAAATACATCAGTCTCACATGTGTAAACATCCCAATGTCTCTCTGGTGTGAGAAACTGAAAAGAGTAAAAAAGTTCTAAAATGTACAATAGTATTGTGAAATGGGAAGAAATTGTTCAAAAGGAAAAAGGAACCAGGATGAGTAAAAGGGAAAAGTACAGTAGGGAAAAGGGAAAAAATGGAAGTCAGTTATACTATCAGTGTATCCTAGTTCATAAAAAGGAAGGTCTGTGCTACTATCCATTGGAGAAATTTTTATGCCCGTTATCTTGCACCCTGAAAAACTATGTTAAAGATAACAACATATAACTCATTAACAACTATTATCCTCTTATTATTTTGTTATGAAATATTGTTTACCTTTTTGTCATAAAATAAAATTTTTAAAAATGCTAAGAGTCCTACTTAAATTATGGGTTCATTGTAAATAAGCGATTCACAGTCTCCAAACATGCTTTGTGTCATATGTGGTGACCTGCGATCCGATGGAGCCATAAAACCTTCAAAGCTACTTTGCAACTTGGAGACCAAACACCACATGAAAAAACACAAGACTCTGGAGTTTTTCAAAAGAAAAGAAAAGAAAAGTGAACACAAAAAACAGAAGTAATTACTGAAGACCGGTATTTCATCACTTGTGTCTGCACTGAGACCATCATAATTCTCACTGCATTGTGAGAGGCATAAAGGCCTTCGCTCTTGGCAAAGAGTTGGTCCTGCCTCAGGACATTTTTCATGAGCTTTTAGGACAGTCTATAGTCCCTTTTTTTGGCCAGCACCATAACTAGATAAATGGATGAAATAGCAGAGGATATTGTGATGCACAAGCATTCAAGAGGATTAGTGAGTCACCTTCGTAGCAATCCCAGTTGACAAATACACTGATGTGGTCAACCAGGCAAAGTGTGTTTTTGTGTGATGTATTTTTGAGAAGACTGTGCATGAGTATAGGTAATGTGCACTTTTTCATCAACCAACACCGAAGAACTATTTACTCTTTGGGTACTTTCACATCAAAAACTGAAGTTGGTCATTTTGTATCTGTGCTTTCATGGACAGAGTGGCTGCCATAACTCCACAGCTTTCTGGTTTCACTACTCAACTCAGAGGTCACTTCTGAATGCAAATCCACACATTGTGTCATCCATGGAGAAGTACCAAACAGCTGAGAAATGTCACCTGAACTTAGCAATGCTTGATGGGATGTGATTAAAATTATCAGCCTCATTAAAGTACATGCCCCTAACCTGCCTCTGTTTGCACAGATCTGTGAGAAGGTGGATGTAAAAGATGCACATCTTCTCTAACATACAGAACAGAGATGGCTTTCTAAAGATAGATCACTGGCCACAGGTTTTGGGTTACAAGAGCCATTCCAGAGATTTCTTTTAGAAAAACTATCACCAATGGCAACACATTTCAGTGACACAGGATGGGTCACAAGACTTGCTTACTTGTGTGACATATTCAACCTATTCATTGAACTCCATCTGTCATTTCCAGGGAGCATAACAACTGTGTTCACATAAGCAAATAAAGTGGCTGCATTCAAAGCCAAATTGGAATTGTGGAGGGTTGAGGGAACTCTGGGATTTTTGACAAGTTTCAAACATTAGTAGAGATTTTGAAAAACTAAGTCAGGGCCTTCTCTCTTTCTCAGATGGTGCATGGTCACCTATCTCAGCTTTCATGGGAATTTGAATATTATTTCCCAACTATAAGAGACCTACAAACTGGGAAGGAAAATCTTCATGGCCTTTGTGTGAATAAACCAGGTGAATCAACTTTGTCCACGTTAGCAGAGGATCAGCTCCTTGAGAACATAAGTGATGGGGACCTTTAAAGCAGATCTGAGACAGCTTTAAATCTCCATCCACTCTGCATGAAAGTCAAGGCAGAATACCCAGAGACTGCCACAAAACCAGTAAGAATTTTACTTCCATTTTCAGCCTCCTGTCTTTGAGAAGAAAGGTTTTCTGCAGTGACAGCAACCAAAATGAGGTTATGGGGTAGATAGGATATAAGCAACACACTTCAGGTGTCACATACCCAGGTCCATACCCAGATGGACCTTCTGGTTTCAGAAAAATAAGCTCAGAGCTCTCACTGATAAGGTGTATAATTATTATATATTATAACAGTGTGATAATAATGTAAACAAAGTATATAGTTGATGTAATGTGCTTGAATCATTCTGAAGCCATCCCCCTCGCCCACCCAGTCTTCCATGGACTGGTCCCTAGTGCCATAAAATTTGGGAACTGTTGTTCTAATTTAGCTCTCTTTTATTTTAGTGCAAATAACAAGAAGTCATCAGTGCTTTTAACCCAGCCTGGACATCTCCTTAGCTAGATCACTAACTTCTTTAGGTACATTTCCTACTTTGAACATTGCTGTATGGAACAGCACTGCTAAGCTTTCTGCCACCATATAAAAAGGATTCACTCATTTTCTAATGCCATTGTCTTCACTTTTCTTTAAACTTTGACAGCAAACCTCCCCACGAGCCATCTAGCTTATGCTAGCACTACCTTTGGTATTGTTTAGTCTTGCACTAGCACCCTCCTCTGGTCTATCTAGTCTGCCTTCTTGTCCCAAAGTCTCTCTCACATTTTGTCAATTTTCAGGGTTCTGTGTTATTGAGGCATCCCATCCCTAGTAATGAAATCTGTTTTAATTAAGTATTGAGACATAACAAACGTATTAGAAATTCAAAAGTGGCTTGTCCCTGCAGTTCTGAGTTCTGTCTGACTAGGATCTGTTTCCAGCATAGCTCACTCCCATGGTTGGCAAGTTGCCTCCTTTCTACCTGTATCTCGCTACAAAACAGCTAAATCCTCCCACACTCTAGCAGCTGGTTTCCCTTAGAGAGATCAGTCTGAGAGACCAAGAAAAAAGCCGCTATGCCTTTAATTCACTAGCTTTGAAATAACAATCACTGTATTTCACAGTTTGACAAACCAGTCAATCCTGGTTCATATGGGAGGGTTCTGTCTGGAACACATATGGCAGCAAGGATCACCAGACCATGCTGGAGATTGGCTACTACTTGTGAAATCCACCTTTTTGTGGCTTTTGCACTTCTACTTTTGCCAGTCACTTGCTTCTTCCATAGCCACAAGGAATATGTGGATGCTTTTCAGCTTCTCCTACTTGAGGCCTATTATACCTGTTATCAGCCCTATGCACAGGCCCCTAAATGATGTCATGTAATACACTGGTGGTCTACAAGAAGTGTTTAACATTGCTAGATCTAAAATGTTAGATCTAAGCTGATACTCACCCACTGTGTCTACTTCAGCTCATCATCAGCGAGGAAGCCCAGTCCCACCAGACTCCTGAACGTCTCATCACACCGAGCTCTCCAGGTCTAAAGAAAATCTTTGAAATCCCTTTCACCAGCCTGAAGTGAGGACAAACACACAATTCATTCCCTGTAGGGAAAGTGTGGTGGAGGACTCCTATGTAAAAAAAAAAAAAAAATTTCCCTTCAGAACCACTTTCCTTTATATCCTCTAATTATTGAACCTATTATAACCCTCAAGGGTAGAGGAGAATTAAGAGTTCTCCAATGCAAATATTTGGAGGGGATGATGCAAATATTTTTGCAAGCTTCAGAGTTTGGTCTATCTTATCACTCACTTTTTTGTGTGTGATCCTGAGAACTGAACTCAGGGCCTTGTGCATGGTAGCCAAGCACTTCACCACTGAGTTACATCCCCAGCCCTTACCACTCACTTTGATATCAAATCTGTCATTCTAAGGTTTGGGTCAAAACTTTAATTTTAACAATCTGTTACGAGGATTTGTGTCCCACTCTTTGGTTATGGCTCCCAGAAACACAGTTCCTGTCTACTTCCACTTGAAGAGATAAGACACTTTGAGGAATATACGACTGGATTTTCAACATCATGGTGATGCTTTGGATCATTTACCAAAACTATATGCAAACAGGACTAACATCTATATAGCCCTTTCAGTTCTTTGACCAGCGCTGGTAAAGATAGAGTTTATAACTAAAAAATTTAAGAAGTTTTCCTTAAAACATTAAATCCAAACACATGGTCATTAGGTGATGTGGTAAAACATCACAAATGAGTTTACATATTGATTTTTAACTGAGCCAACTACAAATAGAAAATTTGAACACAATAAAGAAGTGACGATGACTGTTTTAAAACAGGCCACAGTAATTTTCCAGAAATATAAAAATAAGATAGTTTATCAGTTTGCCTTGACTTTAACTTGTTTTTTATTTGTGCTGCACCTGATGTAATTTTCTGTGTACTGCGAGACTTGTTTTCACCTCCAGCTCCAAGATATGTGGGTGAAACTTCCCTGCATGCTGGCCAGGCTTGCTTGGGCACTGACATGAGGAAGAAGCCCAGTGACCCAGGTGGAATTTCAGTGTGGAATTTCAGAAGATTCTAGAAGCTTCTGGAGGATCCAGGGATGAAAAAGGATGAGTTTAAACACTAAGTACTCCTTTGTCTTTCCCTGGTACTGGGACCGAACCCTGGGGAGCTCTGCCACTGACCTATGGCCTGCATCCTTTTGATTTAATTGTTTCTTTAATTTTGAGACTGGATCTCATTAAACTGCCAAGACTTGGCTCCAACTGTGCTCCTCCTGCCTCAGCCCCCCCAGTAGCTGGTATTACAGGTGTGAGCTACCATGTTCAGTTTATAAATACTCTTAATGAGTCTTGTACAGTCAGATCAAGCGTAAGTAAAGAGGATTAAGTCAGGCCAGACCTCAGGGCATAAAGACAACCTATTATACGTCAACTGTTTGCACAGGAGGAATGGGCTCTGCGAATACCTAGTTATATTCAAATTCAGGTGGAAGAATTATTTTTCTTCAAATATTTGAAATACAAATATTGAATGTAATTTTTTTCCTTGCAAAATACTTAAAAATCATCTTGTTAAAATATTGTCATGGGGCTGGGGATTTAGTTCAGGGGCAAAGCGCCTGCCTGGCAAGCACAAGGTCGTGAGTTTGATTCTGGGTACTGGAGAAAAAACAAAACAAAATATTGTCATCAAATGAGAAAATTTTAACTGCATGAATAATACCATTGAAAAGTGGGAAGTTCAAAATTTAAACTACTTCAATATCTTTCCTTATCACTGACATTATATTTGCATGACTTCTAGTTTTCCGAGAGTATTTCTAAGTGACACAGAGTAAACGACATACTCATTAATTGGTTTTAAAATATTGTGATAGACAATTTCTGTAATTATACTTGTGTGACTTGGAAGAGAGATTCCAAGGACATAAGGGATAAGCTCTTACATTTTTCACTTAAATTACCACAGCTTTTGTAAATTAAGTAACTCTTTTTTTTTTTTTTTTTTTTTTTTTTTGGTTTTTCTCCAGCACCGGGAACTGAACTCACGACCTTGCGCTTGCCAGGCAGGCGCTTTTGCCGCTGAGCTAAATCCCCAACCCCTAGCTTTTGTAAATTAAGCACATAAGGGAAATTCTGTTACTTTTTGATGCTAATGAGAGACTTTCAATATCATTAAAAACAAAAGAAACACGTGTAATTAGATGTTTGAATTTAAAATAAATTTAAGATAAGAAACAGTTTTGAGAGGTTTGTAAGTAAATGAAGCATCATCTTGGCTTTTTCCTCCGTTCTTTTTTCTTTCAGAATGCTGCCATCTAGTGGTCAAATTGTATCCTTTCACACACACACCAAAAGAACCACTTAGGAGCCAAATTAGATTTATGTAAATTCACCTTTTACTAACCAGTCATCTACAGATTTATGCCTCCCACGTTCCAAACGTGCACTGCTTTCACTGACTATACAGGGAGTTTAAAAATCTGAATTTAAAGAGGATATTTTAGGGCTCTAAATACTATGGAATATGCACTGCACAGAAAATATAAATGGAAGTATAGACAAGACAAACGACCCGGAGGAAAGACTTAGCAGTGTTCTATCTCGGAAGGAAGCTATGGAGAAATATAAGCAAGCAAATCTGACATGTATTTGTTGTTATCATTTCTGCAAGTTTAATTTTCAAAGTGGCTTATCGCGAGAGTATATTTTATAGTGTTTTATGAAAACCCTACTTCAGAGGCAGCCTTAAAACAAAGCGAACGCTGTGGCTTACCTATTTCTTGTTGTCCTGGAGTTTCTCATACATGTAAGTTCTTTCAGCCTTCCTTCTTGAAGGGCGTGTAACTTAAAGCACTAGCTTTGCTATGCATAAGCGAGCTTCCTACATCCACCTTTCCAACTTCACGTCCTTTCATTCATTTACTGAGTAAAAACGGAAGCTCTTTCCATGTGACAGTTTCTGTGTTAAGCACTGAAAATCAGAACACAAGCAAGATGGTGTACCCCTCCTCGAAAGCGACTGAATGGACCCCTTTATCCCAGCCCTACATATCTGCGCCGTCCCGCGTTGCCCATAACTTACCTTGCCCGCAGCATTTCCATTTACCAAAACCAAAAACGAGGCAGTTACAACACAAGAGTGTGAAGCTTCCAAAAGACTCATTAGCTACTGCTTTTTGTCTCTTGTGGTTTCTACCCGATTTTCCCTTTTCTCTTTCTCTCCATCTTATTTATAATATGCTGACACATAAACATCTCAGATAGCCACAAGGCAGCCACAGTCATTCATACACAAGGAATGAAGATTCTAGACACAGTGAAACCCACTGAATTGGTCATTCAGCAAGAGCTAGGATTAAAGACTGGCTGAAAAGAGCTGTGTGGTCTTGCTTCCGCAAGGCATAAGACCCCTGCAGATGAAAGCAAGTTAATTTTCCGAAGCTTTGGACCAACATCATGAGGCAGAATCTTAAAGAAAGATGAAAAATATACTGACAGTTCTAAATTTCCACTCTCCTTTTGCTGCTTATGAACCCATAAAGTAAATCATTCCTTCCTACATCCCACATACCTACCTGTCTTATTTCTTAACATTTCTAACTCTCTCTTCTAATAAAATCATACATTGTACTATACTTTTTTTCCATATTCAAAATCTGCCTGATTAAAAAGTAGGCTGTGGGAATGGAGAAGAGGAAGGGATGCTAAAGCTTCACAGAGGTGTGATTCTGAGCATCAGCCACGTCCTCTCACAGCACCGAGACAGGCAGAGCTGCTCCTGGAAAGGCTGAGCTAAAGCACAGAAAGGGGAAGAGAGGGAGAAGTTGCCGTTAGCCAATCCTATGAGCTTGGCCTTATTTCAACTGCAGCACTTGACTACTTTTCCTATTGTTAAAGGAAAGCAAGCAAATTATCACATGCATTGTCACATGGTATTTACTGGATAATGTGACTGGTTTCCATATTCTCTGGGATATGAAATGGGAGACATCACACAGACATTAACCAACAGAATTCATGTGATCCTCACGTTCAAACCATTCCTGTTAGCGAGAACATGCTATGGAGGCTATTTGGAAAAAGCTTTTCCTCTTTTTAGTGACTTTTCTCAAAGTAGTATTTGGAACAGAACAGTTAAACAGTTTTCAAGCTTAGGCTTTGGAAAATTAGAAAAAAAATAGAAAACCTATAAAACACTCTTAACAAGTATCCTAATATCTTTATTTGCTGATATTGTAGAGTTGACACTATGTTTTTTTACCTATGTTTTTATAGCAACTTTAATACTCTGCCAAAAATCACTCCATAAAATGTTACGTGTACTTTATTTTTAGTTAGAATGGTAGCCAAGCTTTAAAGGATATGTTTTCCCTTTAATACTTATCATATGCCCAAAAAAAAAACCCTCACCATTAAAATTTCAAATTTAGGTAGAAGATTTAAAGAATTCAGGATAGAGCCTGACTGACCTTTGGCCTACTGTGTCAGGGAACTAGTCACAGCTTAGATTTTAAATAATTCACCGCCTTAAACCCACAAGAAACTACACCACTATCGACATTCCATTTCTGTTCTAAATTGAAACCTACTGACCAAGGTTAAATTTAAATATTAAAATCATAAATTAAAAGTAGATTTTCATTTATAACATCTCTACAGATAGTTCTTAAGCAGAAAATGTCACTTTATGAGTCCTTATACTTTTCTATCATTAAGGCATTTTTTATTTTATTAAAGTCTTTTGGAAACTTATTCCATTTAGATTACATCTTCACCAAGCAACAGAGAACTGGCAATGATGCCAAATTTTCCATAAACCACATTTTATTTTAACTATATTACAGAATTATAGGATTAGTATTAATACTTATAAAACTGGCTATACCTTATGCATGCAAAACTTGTAAGTCTTATCTTTTCTTTTTGAGCATTTATACTGAACCAGTTTTTAAATATTTTCATTTTAGTTGCATAATTAAACCAGGTTCTTTTACAGGAAGGCATGAAGATTCCATGGCTTGTGAAAGGAAATCACTTAGCAGCATAGTCAAAGGACAGCGAGCCCCCAACCATTAAGGGCCACTTTTACACCTCAATTCACAGTAAATGTGTTCTCTGAAAGTAATACATAAAATGACATTTGACATATTGAGTACTTTAAGTAGAATATTCACATGTGGCTTAAATCTTATGGCAAACCATTCTTTGAGCTGAAACACACTCTGGTGTTTTCTGTATGAGAGTGTGGTAAGGAAAATGCAGGGGGAATTAAGAAAGGGACCGGACCAAGACAGTTGGGTTAACTAAGATGAGACTATCAGCAGCCCAGAAAGGATGTCCTTGTTTTGTATGTCCTAGAACATGATAAGGAGTGATTTATGGAGTCAAATTCTCAGAAAGACTGAAATATTCTACCTCAGGGAAAGCTGAAAGATGAAGGAAGCTTTTATCATTGGGGGAAAACCCACAGCCCTACTGAATATGGCCATTCTCTTGGAACACAAGGGTCTTGAAGAAGATTAATAATACAGTCACCCCTCTTTGCCCCCATTTTAAAAACTGTCATTTGGGTTTGCATGTTGCAGTCTTTGCTGCCTTTTGTGTCTGTGTTTTTCATTGTTTTCCCAGGAGCCCACCCATGGTGGATGCCTGCTAAGGGTCTCCAATGACATCCTAGTCATCTATCCTCTTTAGGAATATCCCAAAGAGCAAATCCTACAATGCATAAATATATAGCTTCCTGGAATATTTGTTTCTCTGCTTCCTTACTAGCTTGCCATATAAGCCATTTTCTATTTGTGTGGTAAATGGGATGTTAAAATGAGTTAATATGACCCTTTCTTATAAAATGGAACATCTTGTATACCTCTGTTTACTTTCCTCTTATGATCAATAGCATGTTTCTTTCTATTCAAGAAAACTAGGAAATACTTTAACAGTTAGTGAAGATATGACAGAAAGTTCGTGAACTGTGTTTTATAATTGTAGCAATTCAGATGTCAGCAAATGAGCCCGAGTGTCTCATCAGCAAGGAGCACAAACACTTAAAGGAGGGATTTCTGTGTAGCATTGGCGCCTCCGAAGAAATGGTGTCCTACGCGTCATCCCTGAGGAATGTACTGGGCCATTCTCTTGGAATGCTGACGAGCTGACCACCAACCTTCAAACAATGCCACTTATGTAGAGAAGAAACCAGGCCTGCCCATTTAATATAACAACAGCTAAACAAGCAGGTCTTTGGTGATTCTGGAGAAAACAGTTGTAATGTTTGTCAGTTTATTTGCCAAGCCAAAAACATTGAACATGCTAGACTGTAATAGGAGGTCCTGCTTGTGTGACTGGGAAAAGGGAGCCTGAATTAAGTTCATAGATCCTACAAAGTCCGCTTCACACACAGCACAGTGGAGACAGAGAGAATTTCAAGAGATCATACTTGTTCTCTAAGCTTCTAGGTACCGAAGTATCACTGATATTACCTGTGTAAACATGAATAAGACAATCATAGCACTGCCCCGCATGTCCCCATTGTCTCAGCATCACCAGAGAAGGGTTGAGCAGGAACAGCACCGCTAGCACTGATATCTCTTATCTTTACACAGAAGAAACTTGTGTTTGCTGTAGCAACTAAACTGTCAACATCCACCATTCACTTTCCTTTCATAATAGTTCATGGTACCTGCATTTGCATGGAAATGCCTACCTTCATCTCCTAGGACTGATATGTGCTAGCACAGGACATAGAGAGCTGTAACTTAGAGGGAAAACGCTGTCTGACAGAACATATGTGGAAAGAGTTTTTTTTCCAGGTAGGCAAAAACTGCCTCACCTTGCATTTTCAGTGGGGCAATAATATCCCACAGTAGCAGCCTCAGGTCCTGCATGATTTTGCTGCAACAAATGCAGCTGCATGAAGCTCAAAGGCAGCACTTCAGTCTGCCACACCTGCTCTTGCCATGAAGGCAAAGGTGCAAATCAGAAAGGGAGAGCTTGTGAGCTGGAATTGGATGTAATGGCACACATACCGCAGTAGAAGATAGAGGACATGGGATTTAAGGTCGCTTCATCCCTGCAGGATGCTCCTCTCTGCTGCTAAAGGAAGATCAAAACCTTTTCTGCTTGAAAATTCCCTATGATATCTTCCAACAGACTGGCTCAGATTTTCTTTTCCTCTTAGAGTTATATGTGACTGGGATAAATGCAGCTGTTTGGAGCACAGTAATCACTCACCTCCAAGGTCAAGGTTTGGTCCTTGGTTGGACTCATTTGCTGTACACACAACATGATTTCTGGCCCAGAAACCATTTTCAGCTCCAAAGTCATGGACACTGCTCTAAATTTCACATAGTTATTGACTGCATTAGAAGAAAGTATGTGCTTATCTCTGTAAAACTCCTCTCCAAATTCAAAATCTTCTCATGACTTTTATCACAATTGCAAATTTAACTCGAGTCTCTTGAAGCTTTCTCCTGCCCTGCCTTCTTTTTTTTTTTTTTTTTGGCTGGTGCTGGCAGAGAGTCCAAGCCTGATCAATTCATCCTCAGGTTGGCCAGTGCAAAAGAAGGCACCAAAAGAAGAAAAAAAAGAAAAGAAAAAGAAAAAGAAAAAGAAAAATCACAGGACACCTCACTCCTCCAGACTACACTAAATAAAACTCACAGAGCACCTGACTTTAGGATTTTAAAGGATATAGAAACATTTGGAGCACTACACGATGCATAAAAAAATAACCACTTCTCAAAAAAAAAAAAAAAGCAGTTTTTTGGCTTTATTTTGCTTTGCTTTTTGCAGTAATAATGAAGCAATGCTGTGCGACAAACTGAGAAGATCTTTGCGAGATGGAGGCCGCCTTTTGCTTGCCTTCTGTGCGTTCCCATACTGAGCACTGAGATGGGCACGCCAGCTAACGTATCTGCAGCTGCTGAGAAGAGAGTGCTGCACTTCTTACAGGAGCATTAGGGACAGCAAGGGCCTACCCCGCAGTTCTCTGCGCCACGTTTCCTAGCAGGCCACGGCTTGGACTGGCTAAGGAGCATTCCACATCCTGAGTCACCAGCTTCGCAGTTCACTCTTCTCTGTGCAAGCCTGAGCAGATCTAGCCCTTCAAGGCCTGAAGCCCAATAGGATTATAGATGATGTGAAGGGAAGAGGAGGTCAGGGGCCAGGACAAGTAACCAGGACTGAAGTGGAATTAAAGAGAGTGAGGGAAAGTCAAGAAAAGGACAGAATCAAAAGAGAACGAAGTGGAACGGCATCCAGCTTCTGTTCTAGTTGTCAGCATTACAGGGTACAGGAACAGGGTCTCCGGGGAGACGGGCAGAGAAAAGGGAAAGGAGGCCAGGTTTGTGATTGGGAGGGTGAGTGGATAAGCATGAGGTGAGGGAGAAAGTGTGCCTCCCATGTACAAGAAAAGCAGGAAGGAAGTGATGCAGAGCAGCAAAGAATGCAAGAGCTGTAGCTGTACTGGGAGGAAAGCATGCGGAAGAGACTGTGTAACAGAGGGTGAGTGGGGGAAAGCCTGGAATGACTGCAGCCAGATGGCCTGTGACCCAGAGGGGAAACAGACCTTGGTCTCAAAAGATCCTTCCTTTGTCCAAGGGTGAGCTTCCAGCCTTGATGGAGCCATGAGAGAGCACCCAAAAGGATAGAAATGAAGAAAAGCCTCATCGGGGGAAGTTCATGCCTGAAATTCATATTCCTCTCTAGCTGAGCAAGTCTTTCTTTCATTCATTTTCAGCTATCGGGACCATCTGGGGAGGCATCTTCTCTATGACCCTATCAGCGTAGTGCCTCTGTATCACACCTATTGATTGAAGTGTAGAAATCATTCTGACTGGGCCCAAAGTCACCTGACTGAGGGGTTACTTTTCCTACTATACCCTGTACTTCAAAGTCTTGGTCTTTAAACCTTCTCACTGGTACATTTTCCTTTCTTTTTGCAGAAGATGAAAGCTCTTTTCCAGACAAGCCTGCTGTGAGTGACTTCACAGAAACGAATATCCCAAGTCCCCTATGTGCCTCTCACATGGGGAACTCCCTGTATTTATTTATTTTTAAGAATAGGGCTGGAAGGTTGACATTTCCATTAACAGTTGAGTGATATTTTCTTAAAGTAAAACCCTCCCTCTCAATGAAGCATGCCTCACATTCCAGTCTCCCCACTTCAGGCAGTTGTGTGCCACTAAATATGCGGTGGAAATGACACACGTCTGGAAACCCAGGAGCAAAGCCATCCGTGGCTGACTGCTCAGTGGTACACAATGAAGGTGTTGTGTATGGCTAATTGAGGAAGGCAGTTGTGTGATACTCGAAAAAGGAAATCTGTGAGATCTTATGCATCTGGCATTTATCCCCCTTCTGAAGTGAAAGGTGTCTTAAATTTGAGGACTGATTGTACCAATTGTAGGATAAAGACACAGAGTCATCAGACTCTCCAGACGACCCTGGAAATACCACAATTAGTTGAGATGAACTGAGGGCAGTAATTTCTCCTTCATGGGGGATAACTGAAATTGCATGTCACCGAAGAGGATGGACATGCTCCTCTTGGTATCAGCAAACCATCTGGGCATTTGAATTACTGCACTCTACATCCTAGCATTGCTTCTGTTCCAAAGAGCAGATGTAATCAATTTAATGCAGTCTTTTTCTCACACTTTATTTCAAGAAAAGAATCCCTACAGGGCATTCTCTTAACCTACGTGAAGAACAATAACAAGAGAGAGGTTGTGAAATGGAAATTAAAAATGGAATTGGATTGCTAAGGATTTTGCTAATGGAATGCAGGTTGAATTAAATGCAAATTAAGTGTCAGATCAAGAAGACATCTGTCTCAGTTAAAGAAACTGCTGAAAGTCCTTGGACACAGTTATACCATGTAATCACAAATGTACTCAGTTTAATCCTTGGGAAACTGTGAGGGTCATTTTAAAGACAAGAGAAAACTTGCTAATTCTCTTTTGATAAACTCAAAAGAATCTCTTGGCTAACAACTCATTGTTTTGATGGTTTACAGGTAAGTTAATAGAAATGTGTGAACTTTTCTAGAGAAAAAAATATTTTTATTAAACTAGTAGAAAAGTGTTTAATTTTGGTTGGTATTTGACAGGTTTGCACAGAAATCTATAGCATATAACAATTTTTAAAATAACATGTGCTTAGTCCAGAAAAAAAAAAAAAATGCATGTAACTGTAGATTTATGTGCCAGCACTTAGCTAATACTTATGCACTAACACTTTTGTCTTTTGGTTTCTGGGTTTTGGTTTTTGGTTCTTGGTTTCTTTGTTTGTTTGTTTGTTGTTTTCTTTTTTGAGACAGGGCCTCTCTATGTAGCTCAGGCTGGCCTTGAACTCACTCTGTAGCCCTGCCTGGCCTCAAACTTGCAGCAATCCACTCTGCTCAGCCTCCCTAGGATTACAGGCACACACCCAGCCTACTTGCATGCTAGTATTAGACAAAGGGGAGGCTAGAAGTGGCATTATGTGGAGACCTGGAAACTCAAAACTAAGGCTGGATGGAAACAGGAGAGCAAATTGAAGAAGGAAATTTGAACAGTGATGGTCTGCCTCTCTGTGCAGAGTTCAGTGTGTCGTCTGAGAATTTGGAGTATCATATACCTTAGTGGGAGTTCTGTACTCCTTCCTCGTTTACACTCTTCTGCCTCTTTCCTCTAAAGACAGAGTCTAGCACTGTATTAGTCATGATCTGGACTGAGAGACCTAGGAGAGAGGAAGGGGATGAAAGCATAAGTGTGATCAATATACCTGGGTATACACGTGCAAGTGCACACACACGCATGCACACGCCCCCTCCAACACTCAAATCCTAAGTAACAAAGAAACCACTGTAGGAATTTTTTTCTTCAGTTTTCTATCTCCTTTCCTCTACCCTTGATCTCTCTCTCTCTCTCTCTCTGTCTCTCTCTCTCTGTCTCTCTCTCTCTCTCTCTCTCTCTCTCTCTCTCTCTCTCTCTCTCTCTCATGCCCCTCTGCCATGCTGCTCTTCCTTGGAGCCAGCCAACTATGGACTGAAACCTCTACACTCTGTAAGCCAAAGCAAACCTCGCCTCCTTACATTTTTCTGAGAGCCTCCTAGAGCACAGAAAGCATTAAGGGAGGGTGTACCTTTGTACCTGGTTTCTTTTAGCCAAGTAAAGCAAATGCTGCACAAGCATGAGGCTTTGTTCTTGATCGTTCAAGTTATCATTTCAGTGCCAAATATCAAGACATCCAATTTTGCAATCAGCAAATACTGAGAAATGTTTGAGCATGCTTGGCAAGGTTAGATTTTGCTGGCCTGTGAGGCTGTTGAAAAATGAAGCTATAAGGTTGTTTTGCAGTGGTGAGGTTTTGTTTTGGTTTGGTTTTGGCTTTTTGGGTTCTTTTTTTGTTTGGAAGAAAGTCTTTAACCAGTAACTTAAGGTTGTATTTCTTAGTGAAACAATTTGCATTAATTTATTTGCATTAATGTATTCTTCACCTCTCCCATTCCCTTTTAAAAGAAAGGGCGATGACTCTTAGAATAAGTTCTGCGTTAATTTCTACGTCAGTCAGAAGCTTTATGACCTTAGACTGATTATCTGAGTTACAGTGTTATTGATCCATAAATTATGGATAGTTTTACATAGTTCTCATGGTTAGCATGAAGTTAAAAAGACAGAGTGGATGTAACTGCTTAGCATTCATTTATTCAATAACGTATACCAAACTCCTGCGATGTGTGTTCTCTGAGACTACAGAACAGAATCAGACAAAATCAAGCATACTGCCTCAAGGGGCAAACATTCAAACCTCAAAGAAATCCAAAGTGAAATACTGAAACATACAGTAATCACTTGTGCCGGTATTTGTAAATCTTAACAGAGGTAGGATTTTGTAATTATTTGTGTGCTTGTCTGGTTAATGTTTAGATCCCCCATAAAGGCTCTACGTTGGCAGAGGTCAGCACGGTCTCCCCGTGCCTCACACCGTGTAGACACAGTGTGTAATCACTGAAAGAAGGACTGAAGGTATTATGATAAGAAAAAATAAAGAAGGATGTGATAGAGAAAATAGGACACATGAGGGAGTAAACTGTGTGATACGATAGTCTACAAAGACCTCTTTAGGGTACTGGAATGCTTAAGTGGTGAGGATCCAGCCATGTAGATGAAAAGACCCAGGAGAGGAGAATTTTAGACAGGAAATGTCCAGGGCAAAGGCCCTGAGACAGGAAGGACTGTGGAATGCCTAAGAAACTGAAAGGGGCCAGAGTGGCTGACTCCAAGTGAACAAGTTACATCACACCAGGTCCAGAGGCAGAGATTATGGTAAGTCTGAGTTTTATTCCGAGCAAGATGCAAGTTCCTTTTCCCTCTTCCACACTTCTCCTTGTTGATAATTTTGCTTTCATAGCAATATTAACATCCTTTTAAAAATTAGGCAACAATATTAGGGAAACATAATTAGTCAGGGATTATGGAAAACAGATGTCTGTGCTGGGAAGTGAAAGGGATATGAGCCTAGGTATTCAGGAAAGGTTTCCCAAGATCAGAATTTACTTCTAACGTCAGGCCTGTCCTTGATATGATTACATTAGTAATGGCTAACCACTTTACAGAGTGCCTGAGAATCTGTCCGCCACAAGACAAGTGTCCTGATTTCATATTCTGTTCGCTCCACTTTGGAGGATGCCAAGGAAGTTTTTCTACATCAGACTTTACAAAGCCCTAAAGCGTGGACTCTTTTTCTAGTTCTCACTGAATAACTTGCAGCCAGTCATGGAAGCTTCAGTGCTCAGTTTCCACATGCTACAAGTGTCATTGAAGTCACCTTCCCTGCAGATTTTGTCTCAACTTCCCAGACGTCTCCATAGATTATGTACGTGCTAAGGCTTCTGTGCCTTCCAGCTGATTCAAATTAAGCCACCACTCAGTGCTTCCCTCCTTCAGAGCAGGAAGCCAGAAAGTTCTGCTGTTTGCACAAAAGTCTAGTGGTTGACATCTATTGTGTCCAGCTGCTCTTTGGCTCCAAGTCTGGAATTATTTCTTTGCTTCCAGAATGTTCTCTGTTCTTTTCCTTCTTCCAATCTTGACTGTGCGAAATCTAGCCTAACTTGCTCTAGCATTCAGATTATCACTAGACTTTGTGCCCAGCACCAAACACTATGCTTATAGAAAGCTGATACCTGTGGTTGGTGAGACCTTTGGCACCAGCACCTACCCTTAACCCTTTACACTTTGCCTTAAACATAAAGTTTGATTATTCTCCTACCTATCCTATGGGAGGAGATGTCATTTGATTTTAATAGAGGAAATTTTCCCCAAAGTCCCTAAATACCTTATCTGGAACTGACTGTCAAATATTCAAAGTAATAATACACAAGGGGACATTTTAAGCATATGTATTTCTTTAAAAGGGTACTTAAAATGTAAACATAATGACATTGAAAATGCCGTGAAAAAGGAAAAAGAATATTATTTTGCATATACAATATGAGCTTAACCATGTAAAAATATTTACATAAAAATGAAAAAAAAAGTGAACAGTTGACCATATTTGTGCCTGGGAAATGAGATTGTGGGTTTCTTATTGTTTTCTTCGTGGTTTTCTGTTTATAATAGTGTTTTAAAGTGTGCGTTGTTTGTATAACCAGAAGAGCACACTATTGTAAAATAAATCATACTATGCAACCAAAAGGCACCAAATGTTTTACCCTCTTGATTCTCAGTGATTCTCCACCTTGGGCACATAGAATTCACAGGCAACTTTTAACAATGCCAATGCCCAAGCTTGATCCTAACCAATTAAATCAGAAATAAAAGCCCAGGCATCAGTCTTTTTAAATTCTCCCAGGGAATTACAGTGTGCAGCCAAGGATAAGAACTTCTGGTAGACTAATTGGACCACTTAGATCAGTAGTTTGAAACCCTGACTGCAATGCGAATCTCTTGGCATGCTTTCATAATACCATGGTATGGTCCCTAACTCCAAGTTCTTATGTTAATTGGTTTGTAAGGAGCTCTGGCACTGGCATTTTTATTTTAATTTCCCCAGGTAATTCTGATATTCACTCAAGTATATCGAGTATTCACTGTGTGCACCTGGTGCTGAGTCTTTTTTGTGCATTATCTCATTTAATTCTCAAAATAATCCAGAAGGTATATTACACAGAGACATAAAGTACATTGTTTAAGGTGACCTCGCTTGTTTGAACCCTGCTGGTCTATTTCCAATAGATATCAGCAATAGAAAAAATTCCCCCAAGTTCTGAGAAAATGCTTTTATGTATTCTCATGGGGAATCCACCATAACTACAGTTAAATTAATTCAGTAGCTCCTTATAAATCTGTCAATTAACAATCATCCCATCCATGTCAAACTTTGTGAAATTTGAACATATCCAAAATATCTTGAGCATTTGTGTTTATTCATCCCATAGAGATCTGAATAACATTAGAACTTAAATCATTTCCAGCTTTTTCAAGAGTACAACATTGTCACATTGTTTAATTTTATGACACTGGCCAATTTCTCTCCTGAAATCATGGCATGGCTCATATTTCTATTTTATTTTATGTCATTCTTGGTCATCAATAGTTAAGTATATTTTGAGGCTTTCTTAAAGAATTTTGAAAACTCCTTAGACAATTGAGAGTACTCTTGCATGTCACAAAACTGGTGTTAGGGTTGCCGTAACAGACAAATTTCAACATCACTGGATTTGTGATGCTTCTCTATGATCTTTCATTTAGACTGAGCTGTATTTTGCTCAAAGCAAACTTCACTCTCTCTGATAGTCAGGAGTCCCACTGATCCCAAGCACAGCTACAGGTGCCTATCACAGCCTGAGCCCTTTTTGTTTATAATATGAATCTCAAGTATTTGAAGTAAAACACACATGCTCAGAATTGTATAGCATATCCTGAGTGTTCTGTGTTACATACCCAATAAAGCCAAATTGATGGGGTAAGGATACATAATAAGCCATTTCAATTGCCGGGAATTCTGAATCAGCATAGGAGGCAGGTGAGATTTTCTTTCTTTTTTTCTTTTTCTTTTCTTTCTTCTTCTTTTTCTTTTTTGACAGGACAGAGAGGATCAACAGCAAATACTGTTTGAAAAGATAATTTGTAACAGTTTCACTCTATATCATAAAGTAGGCATTACCTTGCAAATAATTTTCCAGAGAAATATCTTCATGTGCTCACAAATTTGCAATATAACTACAGCATAGAGGTTATTAATCTTAATAACCTTGCCAGTGAGTAGATGGCAGGGTTGGGGAGGGAAAAAGAAAAGAGAGAGAGAAGGAAAGAAACAGAGAAAGAAAGAAAGAAAGAAAGAAAGAAAGAAAGAAAGAAAGAAAGAAAGAAACAGAAAGAAAGAAAGAAAGAAAGAAAGAAAGAAAGAAAGAAAGAAAAAGAAAGATAGAAAGAAAGAAAGAAAGAAAGAAAGAAAGAGAAAGAAAGAAAGAAAGAAAGAAAGAAAGAAAGAAAGAAAGAAAGAAAGAAAGAGAAAGAAAGAAAGAAAGAAAGAAAGAAAGAAAGAAAGAAAGAAAGAAAGAGAGAAAGAGAGAAAGAAAGAAAGAGGAAATGTGTGTGCTTGGGTTCAAGTAGAAGGGAAACACTTTTTATGTACTTTTTATTCCCTTTCTCATTGTTAGCATTTGTATTTGGCCTCTTTCTTAGCAGGAAGTTTATGCTGTACTCTAAAATATTGTAACCTTGGGCCAGGGATACAGCTCAGCAGCACAAGCACCTGCCTGGCAAGTGCATGCTCCTGAGTTCAATTCCCAGTACAAAATAAATAAATAAATAAAAATATTGTAAGCTTGTGCTTTGTGATGGATTACTTGGGGAAAAGATATTCTAGTACATAAAGTGTGACAATATTTTAATATATATTTTAAGAGGAAAAAAGCTGTTACATTTATTTCACCTATTTTCAATCATAAAAAATTGGAGAAAGCTATTTAATCGTAAGTATGAAAAACTTCTTACCCAAAATATCCCAGTACTCGTTAGACTGAATGAAAATCAAATGTCATCCCATCCTCATACCTAACAGCGTCTACTGCACCCTTTGTGGTCTCATTAATGTGACAAAGTGAGTATTTTAATATTGAAGTTTGATCAGAGCTTTTCAGAAGTTCCTCAGGTTGTTTCATTATTCATAACTAAAAACACCTTACATAAGTGTATTTTCATATATGTATATAATGGAAGAGACTTATTCTGATTATCACAGGTTTCAATTAATTGCTGAGGTAGAATCTTTGACTTTCAGGTGCTTGTTTCAGAAAAAAAGGTAAATAGAAGTATTTGTTATAAAGCAAAATGTTACGATAAGATTAGTCTTTCATATTTCTACCTGAAGAGTTTTCAGTGGTGATGGCTAATTTTATATGATTTTATCTGTTGATTTAAAAAATAAAATAGATTTTAAAAGATACCTCATTTGTAAGATTATAAATACAAGAAGTTTTATAAGATGTATACCATAAGCAGAATTTGTATTTTTGTAATTAAATGGCTTTCTTCTACTTTTTTTTCAAGAATTGTTACATGTCCAGGGAATTACAAAATTTCTAGTGTTATTCATCTGAATATTGATACAACTTTCAAAAGCACTGGAGTTTTTTGTTCATCTAGATTTTCCTATAAGTTCAATTCACCTGTTGCAAGCAATAGTATTTTAACTGTTACAGCCCTCAAAAAAAATTATAAAGATGAAAAAAATTGGGAATTCATTTGTGAAAAAAGAATCAGACCGTCTTCTTCCAACTTTATTCAGAATTTCACAATTTTTGCTAAACTGTAAGCAAAAAGCCAAAAGCAATAAAACAGCAGAAACCCTGTAAGAAAATGCCAGAGTTCCGTGAACAATTGCCCCAGGCTTACCCTCGTGACCTCTAATCTGTTTGGGTCATCAGTGATTTCTCTTTAAAGCATCCCGCAACGTGACCGTAGTCAGGCCAGCAGGGCAGTTTTGCAAGCCAGTGTCATAACAATGAAAGTCAAACTTGACTTTTGAGCTAAATAGTTGGGGTAAACTTACCCCATAGCAAATAACTGTTTTCTCTTGGGCGTGGTATATTTGAAACATGTAGGTGCCAGACAGTAAATTCAGATGTAGTGTCTGGTTCAAGGACTGACTGGTATGGGGTTTCTTTTGACATACTGCGCTGATGAATGCTTTATCCCAGAAGACCTTCTGAAATTCTAAAACTGGCACTAAGATTCAAATGTGATCAAAGAGTCTCAAGAACAGTGATCGGAAAGTCTGCAAACCGAGGTTCCTGTTTTTGATACATCATGTATTAGCCACATGATCTGCCCAAATGAAGATTTAAAATGATTTTTCAAGGTCCTATTTTGTTGGCCAGCGCCAGTGCTTATCAGTGTGTTCATTTGCTGACTCCAAGAAGCTCTAGGTTTAACAGAGACAGTAAATAACCACAAGTTACTACAATATAATTTGAGAAGTGTTAAGTATTTGGGAAAAATTAACAAGAGACACCAAAAGAGAGGACTAATCAATTCTATTTGGCAGCGTGCAGGCCAAGGGAGCTAGAGAGCTTTTGGTCAGAACTCTAAAAGGTAACTGGCAAGTAATTTGGTGTGATGAAAATGTATGGTTCAGGGGAAGGAAAGACTTTTCTGGTTAAAATGAAAAGGAACAGGGAAACACATTGTAAAGGCTTTGATTATCTATCACTAAAAAAATATGACCAACACACGCACTTCTGAACTGAATTTCCTCATTTTTAATAAGGGAATTTGACGGTTGTTTTGGAGTTCATGAGCAAGTTTAAAATTCTTAATAAGATTACATTAAAAGTTCAAGGGGAAATGGAATCTGCCCAGATAATATCAATTTCTGTGAAGACAGTGCCAAGGCAGTGGCTATAATCCGAAACATCAGATAAACAAGTTCTCTTGCATCACCATATAAGTACCTTAATGAGCATTTTAAAGTACAGATTTTAAGTTAATCAGTACTACCTTGTGTTGCAAATGGCAAAAGAGTATTTTCCAAACTGTCGAGTTGTGCTAAAAAGTTATTCTAGAATGATAATGCTACGAACTGAATTACTTCTCCTCGCCTCACATTCAGGGAAGCCTTTACCCTAATGTGACTGGATTTGAATTTGAAGTAAGCATTACATTAATTAATAAAAGTAAATTAATAATTAATTAGTTAATTATGATAAATTAATTAAATTTAAATAATGCCTCAGAGTGGGGCCATGACCTGATAAGATTTTTGTCTGTAAGAAGAGACACCAGAGAGCTGGCTCAACGGCCGCTCTGAGCACACTCACAGGATTTACCATGACAGGTGGCAGACAAAGGTAGCCATTTGCAAGTCAGAAAGAGAGCCCTTACCAGCAACTGAGCCTTGTGGGATCTTGACCTTGAATTTTCCAGAACCATGAGACAAATCACTGTTGCTTAACACCCCCTCCCACCCATGGTATGGGAATCCAGTGCTGATGAATAAGTGGTGATTTGACGTGGGGACAGAGTTTCTAAGTATTAGTTCAAATATCAAAGTGTATTAAATATATGATTGTAGTCTTTAGAATGTTTGAGTTATTAGGTCTTTCAGGAATTACTGGGCTCTCGAAAATATTTTTAACTGTCTCTGCAATAATGTGGTAATTATGAGTAGGACTCTTACAACGATGTCTTGTTGTCTCATTTGAAGTGAGAATATTCCACTTAAAACTACTTGCTTTTTACATACCTGAATTTTACCAGTGATTTGAGTATTGGTGGCATTCAAAAAAAGAAAGAGAGAGAAATGAAATGGGCCAATAGACCTAGTGCACAAATACATTTTAAGCCAAATAAATTCAGTCCCTTTTTTTTTAACTTTTAAGAGAGTTCTGTTTCTATTAACATCTTTTTTTAAAACCCACTGGTAATTATGTTGCCATTCATCCAGTGTGACTCTTTTCGGTGTCTACTTGATGCCAAATACTGAGTTAGATCCTAGAAATAAACAAAGCTAAGGGAGATAAGCTCATTCCCTACTTTCACTAAACTCTAGGTCAAGCCAGCAAGACAATAAAATGAGCAAATGCAGATAATCTTGTGTGTTAAAGGCTGTGAGACAAGAAGTACAGGTTGCTGCAAGTCCCCTTGCAAGAAAGAGCATCTAACTAGTTACAAGGGCCAGGAAGGATTTTCTAGAAAAAGTATTATTTTAGCAAAGACAGAATTAGGTTGGTATATCAGGTAGCGGTGACTAATGTCAAATAAAGAAATGTTAATTAGTAGGATTTAGCCATGCAAAGATATAGGCAATGAAGTTTTCAGTAGAGTGCACATCAAGCTTGAAGGTGTGGAATGAAAAAGCTCATCCAATTACAGAAGCAAAAAAATAGCTCTCCAACTCTCGAGGGCAGGGCCCCAAGGGGCTGAGATGTAAAGAACTATGTGCCTAAGGATGGATAAAAGAAACCCCTTAGCCTATTTCACTTTCAACTGTCTTTGAATAAATCAAGATCTTTACCACTGACTTCCACCATGCAAAACATCAAGAGACAGGAAGTTCTTGACAAAAGGAGTTGTTTTAAGAATAAGCAGTAAAAGATGATGACATCTTTTAAGGTATAGGAGTTCAAACCTACTTTTCACCTCTCAGAGGAAATGTGATGTATGCAGTTTAGAATAAATGATTTATAGTACCTATGCATTAGTCAACTTTCTGTTACTATGATGAAATATGTGAAATAATCAATTTACAAGCGTAGGGATGATTTTGACCCAGGGTTTCAGAGTTTTGAGTTCGTGTTCCATTGGTCCCATTGCTTTTGGACTGTTGTGAGGCAGAACATCATAATGAGAATCCATGGTTGATCAGGCTTCTCAACTCGTGGTAATCTGGAAGTGAAAAGGGAGACAGAGACAGATAGACAGAGAAAGAGACAGAGAGAAAGACAGAGAGAGAGAGGAAATTTATCTTCCTTTCTGTAGGCTGCACCTTCCTAAGGGATCCACCACCACCCAATAGTTCCATAGGTTGATAAAGCCTGCATCACCTGGGCCTGTGGGCAACACTTATCTAAACCGTAGCAATCTGACTCTCCTAGAAGAAATGTCCATCTTTATTTCCTTACCTGGGAGGCCCTCAGAGCAGGCCTTACTGTGGCTGAGCCTCTCCGAACCTCCCTGACTGCAGAGTGAGAGATTAGATCCACCCCAGCAAACCTGAGGCACAGTCTGTGTTAATCAGAGAAGGGAGAGGGCTGAAGTTGTAGCTCAGTGGCACAAGTGCCTGCCTGGTAAACTCAAAGTCCTGAGTTCAATCCCTAGTACTGAAAAAAAAAAAGAGAAAGGAGGAAGCAGAATAACATCCCATGGGACAGGATATTTTTAAACCTGAGAGAGTAATTAATTTTTAAATAAAATTGACTTGCTATTGCTTTTTTCAGTTTGCTAAGAAAACAGTTTTTAAGTTTTCCTTCTGTACATTGCAGCCTTTATCTTCTCCACAGTATGACGCTGCAGTGGCGGTGATTTAGAATATGCTGCTCCTAGGTGTGCTATTGGTTTATAAACTTTACAGCTGCTACTTTATTTTTTCCTTAATCACAGTGACCACAGGTGCCTAATGATTCTTCTCCAAAAGGCAAAGTTGACATGTTAAAATAATAATGACCATATTAATCAATTATTTATTGTACTTTAAAAATGAATTCACTCGTGAAGCTTAAAGGGCAGAAGTATTTCCCTTTATTCCTTTCATATCTAATGACTTTCTCAGTATGCTTTGGTCAATATGAGCCAATGTGTGCACACACACACATTATTCAACAGTGAACAGGGATAACAATCATTTGTCTTTTAACTGAAAGTGTTTGTAAACAATTATCTTTGTTACCCAGGAAGCTATATGTTAAAACCCAGTCACTGTTAGCAGGACATAAGATGTAAGTAAAGACTGATGAATATTTTATTATATGATATCTTACTGGCGGCCTCTTAGAAGTTGGAAAATTCAAATGTACATCTTTTTAATATATTTTCATATTACTCTCTAATTGAAGTAATAAAAATTATAACCCTAAAATATGTATCCCAAATGAGCTACTAGCCATAAACATATATCTCTGCTTCATGTCTGAATTGAAGAATAACAGAAATTTCTGGATATTTTGACTTAAAAAAAAAGCCAATTCATGATAATTCCAGCCAATGCATTTGGTGTGAAATTTTTCTCTACCAGTGTATATTTTTCACAAATAAAAACCAAGTATGTTTATCTACACATGAATGACCATTCTATTTTTAAAAGAAAAAAAATATTTTATCTGATAGTACAAGGCAATGATTCATATTTAGCCAATGGCAGGTATTTATTAGATTTCCTTTTAATCTGCTTGGTATCCTATACCAAAGCAAACAGTTCCTTTTAGTGGATATATACAAAGTCAAAACCCAACATATCTTTGCCTCACTGTGAACTTAAATGTTCATAAAATCCTCAACACAGACCTGTGTAGCTCAAGTGTATACACCCACGGAGAAGGAAGCCAGAGTGGGAAGAGGTGATAATCCTTAGCTCGATGGTTCCAGTCTGTTACACACAAGGCCCTATTCTAAGAAGTTGATTTGTGCTAAGGCATTTCATCCTCACCATTTTATGGGATGGTTTGCTCAATAGCTTGCTGGTAAACAAACCGGGAGCAAGCAGTTGACACGTTCCTGATTCTAACACTGGCAGAACTCTGATACAAATATGTGCAACAGTAACCATTTGAAGCCACCAACAGTTTACGAAAGATCTCGCAAAATTCCTGAATATTTCAAAATCAGCTGTCTTGGGCTGGCAGACAACTGTCTCCAGAGGGCCGCTGGAAGTAAAGGAACACAGAGGAAATTAATAGTGGTGCGCTGTGGTAGCCTGGATAAGAAATAAGTAGGGCACCAAGATTGAGGGCCAAGTCTGGCTCCACAACCTAACTCATCCGCAGTGCTCCGTAGCCTGTATCTGCATTTAGTGTCATTTTTAATCATTAGGTTTCCCCTACGTTATTTCATTTTATCTCTTTGTAAACTTATAGAGTATTCATCTCATAATGGGAAATAGATCCTGTGTGTAAAAGACAACAAAATTACTAACAGATTCATTGATCACTTTTGATGTTAAAGCACAGTACGGATGATTGGAGGGAGCATAAGAAGGGATCATGAAGAAATGACCAAAACAAAGTTTTTACTGGACTCTTGGCACTTTATTTACACTTTTAAATTTTTTCCACAAATAACATCTGGCCTATGTGAAAGAATGGATATATAGTATGTCATTATGTACATGAATGGTAATTTAATTTAAAATAAGAAAAGTAAAATCAAATTACTATAATATATATAACTGAAACTGGTTTCATTTGGAATTTCTTTTGAGAAAAGTATCAGAAAATAGACATCAAGGAACCAATGCATATTAGTGGGTTCCAGTAAAAGGTTGTTTGGGGACAATAGAATTTCAGTTTTATATAATTTTCATTTATCATAATATATTCTTTCTTATTTTCAGACACCAAAACAAAAGTAATTCACAAACTCTATCCCATCTGGGTAGATGGCAGGTGGATTTGTCTTGTAGGTATATGTACCAGCCTTTTCTAAGTGTTTGTATCAAAAATAACAGGACAGTGACAGTATGGTTTACTATCAGTTGTAAAGCAGGTAGTTTGGGGTTGAATCTCTACTATACTCCCTGGCTTATGATATTAGTTTCTTCAATTCTTTATGCCTTGGGTTGCTACATCTATAAAATGGAGATTAAACATTATAACTTCCTCATTGGTTTTTTGATGGGAATAAGTGAATTAATAAATGGAAAATGCTTAGAAACAAGCTCAATCATAATAAATATTACATACATGTTTACTAAGGAATTTGCCTCAGTGCTGAAAAATATTTCAGATTTTTCCTTTAGAAAGACTTTGAAACTATCTTAGTCCATTTTCTGTTGCTATAAACCAGAGACTAGATAACTTATATAAAACTGAGGTTTTTTGGCTCACAGTTTTGAGACTGGGAAGTCCAGGAGCATGCTGTCAACATCCACTTGGCTTCTGGTGAGTCTCTTACAGCTTGAACTCATGGTAGAAGGTGTAAGGAAGTGGGCGAGTGTGAAAGAAACAAGTACAAAAGGCAGCCTTGTGTTTAAACAACCTGTTCACACCAAGCAAATCTAATTCCGAGGGAATTACCCCCATCCAGTGAGAAAGGCACTAATCTGTACTAATGACCTTATTCCCTCTTAAAAGCCAACCACCCCTCAACACTGTTGCTTTGGGAACTAAGTTTCCAACACATGAGATTTAGCAGAACACATTCAAATCATAGGAGACACCAAGCTAAAATGATGAAAGAAGAATTCATGATGTTATAGTCATCAACTTGTTCATAATAACTGTCCGTGAATCCATTTCTGAACACCAAGCCCAGAACTAACAGAAGATCTGTACCAAAATCTACATTTCAAAAAATCTACCTTGTGGAACCCATCACTAGATTTGAGTGTTTAAAAATATTACTATCTTTGAAAGACAAATATTTCCAAAGAAAATACCAAAAGAATGAGTATTAAACTTGAAAAAATGACAGACATTATATCTATGCAGCCTGAGAGAAATGGAAGCACTGAGTAATACAACCTTCCACGTTTATTCTAACGGGGACAGTTCTCATCTAAAAAGAACCCACTGGTTTTCTTTTTAGTTACACTTCACACTGTCACATAAGAACTTACAGTCTTAGAAAGGAGCTGTAATATACACACGTGAAAAAAATCAGTCAAGGTCAGTAATTGATAAGGGACAAATATGATAAAGTATGGGTTTCAGAAGGTTAGACAGACTTTAGATGACTGAGGTATAAATGTCATCATCAGGGTACATTTGGAGGTGAAGCTTGAAAGGAAGGGATAAAAATTTTAAGAACAAAGGTTTAGGTGAGGTACGCAGTTATCGTCAGGTTCTAAGCACCTTCTTCCAGTAACAGAGCCAACCTCTGTCCACAGAGAGGATTGTGAGATCTGACCGGAATAATCCCTAGGGCTTCAGAAGTTTTTGGACCTATCAAATAAGGCTCCTTATTTTAGTTTCAGATCCCAGACTAAAACATGTCATTCGCAGTGTTCTACAAGACATATCTCCCAGTGACTGGAAAATTCAGGGACCAAATTCAGTAAATATATGAAAGGCAAAGAAGAGACATAGAGAACAAGTGCACTCGGAGCCAGTGGTCCTGAGGCCACAGTTACCCTCAAGCTCAGCATTTCTAAAATGTGCAGTATCTTCCTTTTCTGTCCATAGCTCAGCACCAGATACCTGTTCCCTTTGCGTAATCAGCTTGTCATTGCCGAACCTGTGGAAATGAGTTGCACAGGCTTCCCCCACTTCTCTCACCTTACCACACCCACTCAGCAGCAAATCCAGATGATTTTGCCCCTATCTCCTACTGATGTTTACTTTTTACTTGTATGACCAGAATACATACTAATGGTTTGATGTATGCAAAAATAGTGACTGTGTGACATGATCGGTGGGCTTCAGCTCCGTCTTTCCTCTCTCCTCATTCCCCCCTGAAACAACCATCTTGAGATCTTTTTGTTACTTCTACTTACCTCTGTATTTCTAAATAGCATGCTCAACTCATATTTCTTGACTTTTCACTTTTTAATCATGTACCTATAAAGATAGAGATTTAGCTCTCCTGTGACACACACACCACCACCTCTGCCACCACTTCCAGATTATTGTTATTTGATTATATTCCTTACTTAAAAGAACTTTTCATTTTCTCTTAGTTATCACCTCTGTTGAGGGACATAGAAGAGTCATTTTCTAGATTCCTTTTGAAACTCTTTGCCAGAACTGTAAAACTTCTTTGAATATGTTGATAAAATTGATTGACTAACCTACCATATGCTTTTGTAAGTTTGTTGTTGTCTCATTTAAGCTTTCGTCTTGACCATATTTTAACACACCTTTCTATTTTTCTGGTCTGTGGGCTGTCTCTTACCTGCTGCTCTTCCTAGCTGGCAACCAATCACAGTACCCCAGGGAATTCTATTTGGCTCATCCTTAGTTGGACCCTATTCCTCAAATCTACCTAACTTCCACACTTTGTTATGATGAAGCAGGTTCTCCAGTGGATTCTTATGAAGTAGTACATGGAATGCGATTTAAATAAAATAATTTTTGGGTCTGGAAATATTTTTAGTCTGCCCATCAATTGATTGATAGTTTAGTTAGGTATAGAATGGTAGATTGGAGTTCATTCTTCATCAGAATTTTTAACTATTAACAGATTGTCTTCTAGTTTCTATTGTTGGTTTTGACAAATACAATGTGATTTTGATTTCTACTGCTGTATATAATCCTTTTCATTTTCTCAGTTGCAAATTTGCATCCTTTGGTTTGCCTCTAATGTGGTAAGAAATTACAATTGTATGTCTCAGTTTCTTTCTTCTTTTTTTCCAGGCACTTGTTTCTCCCTTTAAATATAAAAATTTATCCCCTCATTCCTAAAACTATTTTTTATAGTAATTTCTTCCTCTTAATTCCTCATCTTCTTTATTTCTTTATCCTTTATGATTTACCAGACGTGGCCAGACTGCAGTCCATGTGTTGTTGTGTTTGTTGGTTCGTTGGTTTTTGTTTTGTCCTCTTTCTCTGACGTTACAATAAAAAATGTAAAAGAAGCTTTGTTATTTATATATATTAACTATATTATGTATTTTATACTTGCCCCAAGACAATCCTCTTCACTCAAAAGAATGAGGATATAAAAAAGACCAACCACCAACATTAGTTAGACAGCTTGGGCTTGTCTTGTATGTTTTTAACCTTTGCCTCAGTTATCCATTTTCATCTTCTTTATGAGAAATTTTTGGGGGCTGGGGATTTAGCTCAGTGGCACAGCGCCTGCCTGGCAAGTGCAAAGTTGTGAGTTCGATTCCTGGTACCAGAAAAAAAAACCAAAAAAGGAAATTTTTCTCTATTTTCAATACTTCTATTTGTTTTTAAATTTCTTCACTTAAAAATACATGAAACCATTCATGTTCCCTGTATTGTTCTTTTCTATGCCATCCTACCCTTGCAACATCCTATCCTCACTTAGTTCATGGATTCTAATTATGGCTTTGTTTGCAGGTTTGCTCCCCTCCTTGCCTTACCTTTGCCTTCCACAAATATCTTTTTTGTTTGTATTTATTCTGCTTTTCATGTTAGAAGCTTGCCTTACATATCTTGCAGTCTTCGGTTGTTTATGTATAAAGATAAATTACTGCAAGTTGATTGGATGTGCAGGGCTGGAGGCAACGGGGAAAAGAGCATCCTAGGACTTGCTTGATGGGTGGGAGTGGTTTGGCTGAAACCCAGCTCTTTCGGGGAAGTTTCTCAAACGCTGTCATCATCCTCTTTGCCTGGTAAGTTTCTCAAAAAATAGAATCCTCCAGCTTCTTTTCTCTGCTTCTTTTCTCCAGCTTCCAACCTCGTGGGTAATGAGGAAAGTAGTATCTGGCTTTAAAAATGCAAGTAGTGCCCTGTGTGCTTTCTATTTTCTCTGTTGCACCTCAGTCTTCCCCAGCTTTGCCCTATATCCTGGAGTCCAGTACCTGTCTGATTAATCTCTCCAGCGGGCAAGCTTCTACCTCTGCTTAACGGGGCAAATGGTATGCTAACCAGCTACACAGCATGAGGTTAGGCGTCGGGGAACCTAGCAACTATGTACAGAAAACTCATCCTCCTTTTCACCCCAGAGTGCCTGTCTCACTTTTCCATAGTAACTGGTGACCCTGGTTCCTGAACACTTGTATGTTTTTCCGTCTTGATGAATCTTTCTTCTTACCGATTTCTCTCAGGGAAGCTGAAAATACAGCTTGCTTTCTCTCTGCAACATAGCTGCCAACACCCCATCTACTTTCCAGAGTAAAAATGCGGTTGATGTAGCTTCCTGTTTGAACATGGCTTTCCTTTATTTTTTCTTCTATAGTCTTTTTCTTTCTGTTTTACTATCAGAAATGCATATATTGTATTTTTGAGAGTGTTCTTAGACAAGAAAATGTCTTTATCCCGTAGTATTTAACCACAGGTATCTAAATATTTTTGAAACTGAAACTACATCATTCATTCTTACTACCAGTACCTCTAAAAGTCGTCTGTAGAATGTCTTCACAGTCTTTCTTATGGAATCCTGCAGCAACTTCCTACATAAGTTGTTTCCCATCCAGTCTGTCTTCCTTCAGTCTATTCCCAACATAGTTTTCAATTCATCCATCCAAAATACAAACCTCAATGTTCCATCTGCTTCAAGTGTAGCGCCTCCCTATGCGCTAGACAGTGAATCAGTTTCTTGTGAGTATGGCAGCTTGCATGTTTTGAGTCTGGTTTTGTATTGCTTGCCAGCAAAATGGAACTCCTCATGCCCAACATGTATATCACCCATGTGATATGCAGGGCATGTGGTTTTCAAGCCTTCTTGTCTTAGCACATACCCTTTACCTCTCTTTTCACATACACAGTACACGATATTCCTGCAAGTAGTATCTTCTCCGGGAAGCCTTTTGCCTTTTCCTATTTCCCTTTCCTCCAAAGATTAGGAGTCTCCTAATCTGTATTCTACTAGGAAGTACTTTATTCGTACATAACAACTACAATGAGATTCTCTTGCTTCTGTGTCCACATAGGGGATTATTGTGTCTCATTCATGTATTCCAAATTGTTATGGACCTCTTGGATGTGGCCATGGAAATGATCTAGCCACTTCTTTCTTTTCTTCTGTCTCCACCTTCTGGTACCTGGGACTGACTTCTAGTCCTCACACTAACTTAGCTCAAAATTACATTCCGCACGTTAGCAGTGATCTAGAATGGGCTGTATACTACAGAGGAGAGATTAAATCCCCAAATGTGCCATTCTCATGCTTGCTGTTATTGCTGCCAAAAAAATTGCAATAGGAGAAGGAAAACGAGAAACAAAGGGCTTGTGAATTAAAAAAAAAAAAACCTGGAGATTGTGAATTGAAGGCTTCTTTCTGTAAGACATGTCCAGAGCCTGGGTTACCCCTCCTGGCCCTATTCTAGAAACAATCTGGATAATAGGGTGGCCAGTGGTTCCATTATATGAAAGGGACTCCGCACACATTGCCATCAAGTTTTTTGTGGTACCTGTGGCTCATTTTATGAAGAGCCAGAACAGCAGTTAAATGTTAGGTACGTGATGGTTCAAAAGGGTTTTGTAAACAGAGCTTGCAATCCAGCTGCCATTTAGTCTTACTATGAGAAAATTATTTCAGAGTTCTGAAAAGCAGACTTAAAAGTGAATATTGAGACCGCAACTTGTCTGTAAATTTGAACTAGTCTACATTTGATTCCTCCTGCTAATTGAAAAATCTTAGGCTTTAACTGTGAATATTTATGCTGCTCTCCAAAGCAGCAGCCTTGAAATATGGTTCAAATCTCTAGCTGAATTAAATTAAGAAAGCTTCCTCTAATAGTCCTCTAAATCCCTTCGCTTAAAAAAATTACATAAGCTCAAAATTTAGACAAGTTTTAGAGACAGAATATGCCCCAAGAGTAACACCATGGAACCCTAAATTACAAAACTTAAGATATAATTTCCGAAGAGCTTTTCCTTGTCTGAGATTCTTATAAAGCCATTTCCTCATGGACTGACAAATACCCCAGTTATATTGCATGAAATGGCAAATGTACAGTGGAAAATTCAAGTAATAAATTTGCCTATTCTTTTATAGTATTCCTATGAATGTCACCATAAACACCACCAGCAAAGGTTCAGGACTTTTCTGGGATAAAATTAAAAAATCTCATCTTTTTAGCTTAAATCATTGCTGAATTCAGAAGTGTGAAATAAAGAACTCAACTTCATCTGCTAACCTTTGATTAACCTCGCCTGTGGATGACCTCGTCCAAGATGTCCCACACCAGGATCTCCAGCCCTAACTTAGCTTTCTCCTGGCACCTTCTCTTCATCACTCTCCAAAGAGAACTTTCACTGCGGTTGCAAAGAGATGCATGGCTTTCACTTCCTCCGCAAGGATAACTTTTGTCTACACTGTAGGGGGATATAACCAGCTACTTCCGTAATTTTCATTTTGTTATTACAATAACTCATGACATTTTAGGCACCGTACAAGACAATTGGATATTGTCAGGAGGAAAAACCAAGTTTACAAATTCCATCCTTGAAAGTTTCCTCTCCTAGGGAGCTCTAGCCAAGCTCTTCCACTAGCTACATACTATGCACAGGAAATGTGGCTCCTTCTTGCCTACTGCCCCTATCTGCAAAACAAACATGAGCGGAAGACAAGGGGCAGGTTTCTCAAATTCCTTTCCTCCTTCACTGTTCTAGAATTACAGGACACTATTTGCCTTTCCGGTCCACTGCAATAATTTTTATTATTTTCTATTTTTCACCCATTCTCCAATTTGGTGAAATAACTACAAGTTCACTAAACTTAGGTTAAATATATGCACACAGTGAGTTATTTTTTCACCACATGCAAACAGTGTCGCAGTACATAGTGAAACTTATTCCTGTGATTATTACTTTCTTCTTTCATAGCCACAAGGAGAAAAAAAATCCACCTGGGTGATTTTTTTTGCACTTGCTTTCCTCACAAGCTGTTCTGTCTTGTGTTATAATCATTGACAGCACTATGGTAGCTGTAGCGGCATAGTGTCCAAACTTCCTGCCTCGCATCTCTATCCACGAATTCTTTTTCTGGCATTACTTTGGCTCAAACATGAAAAACCATTTGTCACTCTGTATTCTGTCATTCACTAATTTTTAGAACTCCTTTAGATGGAAAATTTCTTAAAGGGAATACCAAAAGCTAATTGTTTTGTTTTGTTTTGTTTCATTTTTTGTCCTTTTGAGACAGAGTTTCACTATGCAGTTCAGGTTGGCCTTGAACTTACTGTGTAGTCCAGGCTGGCCTTAAACTCACAGAGATCTTCCTGCCTCAGCCTCCAAGTGCTAGGATTACAGGCATGTGCCACTAAGTCCAGCTAGTTCATCTTTATCCATACTTTCCTCCCATAAAATATAGACTTTTGGTATAAAGCCTGAACATGTATTGAATGAAAGAATAAAGGAATGAGTAATAACATAAACTCAGAAACTATCCAAAGGAATCTTAAAATTCTGAGAAGGCTTTTGCCAGTTTCTTGAAGAAAAGGGTCTTCATCAAGCTCCATGATGGCTTGGACCATCAGTAGTACCATTCTGTAACCTGAAGTAACTAAGTATTTCAAGTTTGAGTGCTTATTTATGTCAAAACTATGTGAAATGTTGACTCAGGGTCACCTATTCCTGGTTTATTTTCAGGCCAATATCTAACAAGGTGACTGTCTGAAAACAAATCAAGATGCTTTACTCTAAAGAGAAGCAGAGCTATTCAAACTATGTTTAGCGCTATAAAAGGATAACTTTCACTGGGAAACAATCTAGTATAGGAAGAGGGTACAGGCTTTGTAATTAGATATGGCATAAATTCTCACTTTTTCATTCATTAACAACTTGACTTTGGCAAGCCACATAATACCTTTCACACTCTTATTTCGTCACACCGAAAATGAGAATGACAACAAGATCTGCCCACTGAGATGTTAACATATCAAATCAAATTATGTATCTGTATCACTGAACACTGTGGATCTTTGCACAGAACAGACACTCCATGCAATTTCCCCATCTTGTAACTTCCCTTTGAGCACTGTAGCTCTAAATACACAGAGACAAGAAGATTTAATGCCTTTTTCCACTGAAAGGTTGGAACTGGAGACACCATTTGTACAGTCCTCGGAGTTATCCAGAACGGCACACTGGTACATAATACTGATCTCATGCAATGAGCCATTACTTCCTGTCAGAATAATTATCTGATGTTTTGACACATAAGACTGCAAAAAATGTGATTTAACTATCAGATCCGTGGTGATATGGACAGCTCCCTCTCTCTCAAACTGATTGAACCACTTAGCAATCATGAATCTACCTTTCTGTTTATCTTCCAAGGGAACTTATAGAAAGCACAGGTAAGCTTGCTTCAGAGAAATATCAGCAATACACAAGTAGTTTCATTGTTTTTTCAGCCAGGAAAGGGTGGAAAAGAGGAAAATTAAGAAGAAAATTAAATCACTCTCAAGTAGTCAGAGTAAAAAATTATTGCTTGGCTCACCATAGTCACATTAAAAACAGTCCCGAGATCCAGCAACTCCAACTGATCAGCCTTGTCATTGATATATTGTTGTATTAGTAACCATTCTCCAGGGAAATAAAGCCAATAGGATATTCTGGAGACAGAAGAAGAAAGAGCTGGGGGAGATTTTCTTTTTTCTGAAAGAATTGGCTCCTGCAATTGTAGGGGCTGGCAAGTCTGAATTCTCTAAGGCACGTTGACAGGCTGGAGATTTAGGTAAGAGCTGACATTTCTTAAATCCAAATACTGCAGAGCAACAGATTAAAAGCTTAAGCAGAGTTTGTATAGTGCAGTCTTGAGGTAGAAATCCTTCTTCTTCAGGAAATCTCAGTCTTTACTCTTAAAGTTTTCCAGCTGATTGGATGAGGCCCCTCGCACTATGGAGGGTAAACTGCCTTACTCAGAGCGTACTGAGTCAAATACTAATCATATCTAAGAGATGCACTCGTAGCAATATCTAGAGTGGATTTGAACAAACGGCTGAGCACTGTGTTTTAGACTGATTGGTACATAAAAATTAGCAACCATTTTATCTTTTGCTTAAACAAACTAGCTGCTCTTCTTGCTATCTGAACTTTATAGAATTTTCCAGAGATTCCTCAAAATTTTCTCCATGTGTTAAACATTTTCCCTGAAGTATGTAGTGATAGGTTCTTAGTACAAGCATTGAATAGCTTATAAATAAGGTAATTCCTTTTACCTGTGGTGTAGTGTGTCATATTTTATTCCGCCAGGGAAAAATAGGGCTTTAGTTCTATTTTGCCATAGCTCATCAATCTTGTGTAAATTCTTCAAGATCAAAAGTAGCTTTTAGTATGGAATTAACAGAGTGAAAGCACGTAGACTCTTTAATTCACACTTGCCGAATGAATCCTCTGAATCTAACACATTTCAATTTAAAGAGACTTTTTACTATTAAAATAAATGCAGGCTGAGCATCCCTAATCAAAAATCCCAAACCCAAGGTGCTCTATAATTTGAAACTTTTGAGGACCAACATGATACCACAAGTAAACAGTTCCACTCCTGACTTCACATGACAAAATGCAGGTTCACAAGAAGTACTGTAAAAGTACTTTCAGGCTATAAGATACACATAAATTAGTGTTTAGAATGAGCACTAAATGAATTTAGTGTTTAGAATAGGGCCCTATGCCCAAGATAGCTATATCCATATTTATATTTGGGCATATATATATATATATATATTATCCATGTACATGTATGCACACTTATTCCAAGTACTATAAAACCCAAAATATGAAGCAGTTTCATCCCAAGCATTCCAGACAAGAAAAATTCAACCTGTACTACTTAGCTTGCAAAATAAGGACCAGTTCAATATTTTAATACTTGGTGAAAGGTTATTCTGCTGAGAGCTTGGCTGACTATATGTGCACATGTGAGTAGAAAATTTGATGGATGGCTTTCCATCCTGTACACTTTGGGTACTGATGTAATCAGTCGGCTCTTGGCTGTCTTTGATGGGGCCTGTTCTCCCCTGGGGCTGCAGGCTAGGAACTGCATACCAGTAAAATGAGCCTGCCTGTTTTGCTTACAGAAATCACTGCCTCGGCTGCCCAGCTTCAAGGCTTTCTTCTAGGATTCCTTATTATTTCTCACCACATTCCTCTGCTGTGACATCTGCAGGAGCCCAGCAGCAATTCTCCAATCAGGAACTAGCTAGGGGTTCTCCAAGCCAGTGGTTTTCCAGACGTGATCCAACAACAGCAGTGTCACCCAGGAACTCTTAGAAACAAACATTTCTTCATCACAGACCTATTGAGTCAGACACTATACATGGCGACTGCTTCTCTATGATTTAACAATCCCTCCAGGTGATTCTGATACAGACTAGAGCTCAAGCACCACTCAGCGTGAAGGGCACAGCACATGCCCACACGCAAAGATCTGAGAGACGCCCAAAGCCGCATTACAGCACCATTGTTTTTACTTCTGTCTTTGGGACTGGTCTCAGATTTTAGGAAAACAGCGAAGTCTATTATAACTGGTAGGGTGCTTCCTGCTTTCAAGTTTCTTGAGCGCTTTCTTTACTCTTTTTTCTTTCTTTTTGATTGCTTTTGCTAGTGTTGTTTTTTGCTGTTGTTGCTTTGGTTTGGTTTGGCTCTTGTTTTTTGGTAGCATACTGTGGGTAAAAAGTTGAGGAAATTTCAATAAGAAAAACAGCGCTTTTGCTGAAACGTGATCTGTAGGCCATTGTCTTTACTCATATCCTCCTGAACACAGTGCTCCCCTCCAGCACGAGTCTCAGGTGGCAGCATTCACCATGGATATCCTTGTAACTTGACAGTAACATGACTTTGTTCCAGAATGTGGGGAGCTGTGAAGACTCAGACACACATAAACTCTGGGCAGACAAAGAACAAGAATAATTCACCTGAGATTGAATACAGTCATGAAACATAGTTTGTCTTTCCAAAAAGGAGGTCTCAATTAGATTTTAAGCTTTTCCAAGGCAAAAGCATATAATTTACTTTTCTGAGAACCTGTGGTAAATAAATTAATAAGAAAATGTATGGCTTACGCCAGATACTGAATTAGGGAGAGATTTAAAATGTGAAGTTTATAATAACAATAGCCACCACAGCATGTTAACATTTTGAGCAATCAGCTGGTCAACCAATCCTTCATTATAAGTGAAGACATTAGAAGCAAAAGAAAAAATCAAAAAAACAAAAAAACAGTAGCAGTGAAAGTAAGTAGGACCATATACAAAAAAGTCAGCATAAAACATGGACAATAAAACCAGGCCTCAACACTGCCTGGAATTCTCTTCACCTGGATATGGGAATGGCTGTGTCTTGGGAGCACATTTGGTTTATTCTCCTGGATCAGCTCTCCAGAAGAGCTTCAGAGGGACTTCTGAAGGCCCCTGTCTGAGGCCCCACGCTGCACCCACCCCATCTATCATGTCCCACACCTCAATCTTTTTCTTCGTTATATTTGTTGCTACCTCATTCTATATTTTATTCAATTTTTACTGTCAATCAGTACAGCAGATATTTTATGCTTTATTTACTACCATATCCCCCCTGTTCTCAGCATAGAGTAGACATTTGAATCAAAGTTTATTAAATGAAGAAAAGAAGAAAGGGATGAGTGCAAACCCTTAAGCCATGAATGAAACAGGTCATAAACTTTTCACTTACCGGCTTTCCATACCAACAATACCTAACTTGGAGATAAATACAGTGCCTTTGTGTATTTGATGAGAGCTAGAGATTGTTTTCTTATGAGAAGCACATATGTATTTGGCATGCAATGTTAGAGGTTCAGCAACTAGAAGCCCTGGGATAAGAAAACCTGTCTTATGTGTTTACCAATCCATTTACTGATTTAGTTGTGAAGTAAGAGGCTTTTAAACTTAAATCAGAAATAATCTCTGATTCTTCAGAAATTTTTCTGGAAATGAGAGCCATTTGCTCTCCTTATTTCAAAACAATTGGCAAGGTGACAGGACCTCTCTACTCTTTATCAGGCTAGAGACCACGTGATTTAAAACCAGCATGTAAATATCAGTAAAATACCTTAAGTGCTCAACTTCTTTCTGTTGCCTGATGAATATGATTCCTGGCAATGTATACTCTAAAGGGAAAAAAATGGTGAACTACAACTAGAGAACTCAAAAGATGACACTGTATTTCTCACATATTTGTTAGTTTCCTGATGCCTGCTAACTCCCTCACGTGTGTCATCTTGTCCTTGTAAGGACCCTAGAAGATTATCACCAGAAACCAGAAAACTAACAGTGCTTAGGGCTTCGTGAGTTAGAGCCTGATGACTGTACCGTTTGAATATGACCATCCACCTTGTATAGCTGTTTTAGCTTTGAAAACTATTCTTACATGCATCATCTCACTGTCTTTCAACCCCATAACCACTCCATGACAAAGGTACATTAGGTTATAAAAGTCCTATTTGAAAGCAAAAGAATTGGTCAGTGAATTAATTCATTCTCATTCATTCAACAAATATTTAAGGCGCTCTTACTCATTTAGAAATTTTCCCATCTTGTTACCAAATATATGCCTTGACTGTGAAGTACTTTCAGGATAAAAAACAGCAACAACAACAACAAACACTCTACTTAGGAAACATACTTAGTCTACTTGCTTGGTTAACTTACAAATAATGTGTCTGAAAATTAAACAAAAATAAAAGTATAGATGTTTGTAATAATTGTTGATTCCTAAAGAATTCCTTGATTGCCACATATACATGATAAAGACTATTTATCATTCCCTAATTATCTCAAGAACTGAGTAAGCTAAAGCTGGTTAGATAGGTAGCTTGCCTTCTGTGATTGGGGTGTGGTGCTATGCATTTTGAAATGGGATGAGCTCTTAGAGACCATCTGCTCATCCTCAGGTACAGCAGATACAGAAAAAGTGTGCACACACAGGAAAGAGACTTCTCAGAACTGTGCTTCTCTGGGTCCTGTATCAGGAGGTAGCACTGGTAAAGAATAAATGCTCAATATACACAAGTTTTCTTGATTAGTATCTAAATTTGTTTGTTTTATAGTACGTATTATTAGTTACATTGGAGACAATTCTCTTTTTTAAAAGTACTTGCACTATGATTTTTATTTTTCTAATGAAAATAGCACACCAGCTCTTAACTTCAGGATCTGAGTTCAGCTGAGCTGCCAGTTACCTCCTCAACCACAATTACTTCCATTTAATCTAAAAGGATATTTCTGAATATTTACTTTTTCAGTTTAAAGAGAAAAAACTAAAAATAAACAGTTTCAAAATAGGCTAGAAGGATGGTAACAATAATTAGTACATTGTGTATTGTCTACAGAGTAGTTACTCAGAGTACAAGACGTAGGCATGAAATATTTCTTTAAAATCATGATGCTGTTACTCTAGTTCACTTTTATTCGTTTCTAGTATATATTTCTAACTTTTTTCCCAAAAGCATGTGACTGAGTGAGATTTTCATCCCACTTCCCACAAGATAGATTCTGAGGGGCAAATTGGTCAAATTACTTGATTAAGGTCAAAATCAAGATGAGGCAAAACTGTAAACAGTGGAGATTCTTCTGACTATGTTGAAACAAATGTAAAGGTGATGTTCGTACAAATTTAAGGTTAAGTGCCAATTCTATCAAGATGTTACATTCCCATAGTTACACTGTGTCTGGTTAGTAATACTGAAATGTACTACTCCTACCTTTGATAGTGGAGCAATAAGTATCAGTTGATTGAAAGATTAAATGAATGAAATCTAATTGGTTACATATGATTAATGCTATGGGAAAATATTTCATAGAATTTAAATGATCAAGAGTAGGAAGAATGGAAATAATTTATTGACGCTTAGGAACCTTTGCCTAATTCAATAATTTAATTAATATATTATATTCTCTTTCATTGCTCTTAATTATCAGCAGTGCTACAATTTTACCAAAACTGGTGGGAAAGGTATTCTGTTGGTGCAATAACACATCTACATATTATAACATGCACAAGTTCTTGGAAATTCAAATTTCTTAATTTTGTCTCAGCTTCCTAGATTCTATGATACACAGAAAGTAAAACTGAACAATGTGGATAAGTACCAGAATCTGATTCCTTTATTTTTCCATGTACTTATAATTTGTGATAGTAATGTCATTAGCAGCTCAAATGAAGAAAATAAAAATAATTGCCAGATAGAAATCTCTTAGAACATATTGTTATTCTAGATCATGAACTTTGAAAATATTGGACCAATTATTTTAAATTACTAGGAGTGAATTTATCCTCATTACAAATTAGGTAATTCATTATTCTGAAATGTATAGTGAGTAATTCAATTTGAAAATATCCCTAATTGAATCAGAAATATCTTTCCTTGAACTCAGAAACCATGTTGCTCACATCTAATGTGTGTTATGGAAACAATGTCCACATTCTAGGCCCTTTCAAATAGACAGCTTTATGTGTGTGACATAATAAAGATTTTAGTACAGCAAGACTATAAAGAAATGAAACACTCTAGAATTCAATTCTATACCAAAGTCATTCTTGTTATGGTTTGTCCTACCAAGATGTCCCCCAAAAACCTCATGTAGTCCTGGGGCTGGCTTTTAGAGTTTATGACTGATCCCGGATCCAATGCTGGGATTATGGGCGTGAGTGCTACATCCTCCCTAAGGCCGATAGTTTGCATATGTAAGGGAAAGAGGCTGCTTGCCACCACTCCTCCTTTGTGCTCTTGTTGCTTTTGTTGTCTTCCACTGCCATGAACTGTTGCCCTCTGCCATGTGCCACCCTGCCTTGGAGCCACCTAAGTATGGACTGAAACCTCCAAAAACTGTAAGCTAAATAAACATTTCCTTCCTTAATTTTGAGTCTCAAGTATTTTGTCACAGCAATGAGAGAAAACTAACCAAGACAGTTGTCAAGAAGGAATTGAAATAAATCTTCATCCAACTTGTTTTCTCTTCCAGGATGGAAGGTATACTTTTCTTACTGCCTTTGACCAGAGACAATTATGTTTTTACTCCATTTACATTTGTTATTTAGCTCTTGTACCTATTAATAAATCACTTGCTTCCACTTAATTATTTCTATATAATTAATTCTAACTATATTTGAAAAGAATTGTAAATTAGACACCAGCCTCAATGTTATACAGCAATAATATTAGCCCACATTTGAGTGACATACTGTCTAGTGTTTTTATTTTTTTTTTATATTTCTCATCACAACTCTGGAACTACTTTTGTTATCTTCATTTTGTAAATAAATAAGAGCCTGAAGCCAAAAGCGTGTAGCTTATAAGTGACAGAGCTAATATTCACACTCAATCTTCTGATCAGTTGAGCTCCTTTCCTGTCACACAGAAAAGCCCATGATAGGGGCTGGGGATTTAGCTCAGCGGCAAAAGCGCCTGCCTGGCAAGCGCAAGGTCATGAGTTCAGTTCCCGGTACCGGCGAAAAACCAAAAAAAAAAAAAGAAGAAAAAAGAAAAGCCCATGATAAAACACATGGGTTAGTTCCACTGGCCAACACAGTTACTTAACCTTGACTGCTTTGTATCTGTAAGGTCCTAGAAGTGATAGATTTAGCAATAAAGCATTGAATTAGTCTCTTCCATGGAGGAAAAATGTACTTTATTTGAGAATTAAAAGCTCTTCTCTAGAATTACTACTTTTCCTGCTCTGAAAGCCAATATCACAACATCTATTGATATGTTAAAATCTGTCCCACTACAATTTTAACTCTATCCCTCATCAGTAAACCATACTGTCTCATAGTTAGGCAACTTTATTTTAGAATAGGTGTCTTAGTTTCTTCCTCATTATTGAGACACAATCACTAATGCCCACAGTCGTAAGGAGGAGAGGGATGTTTTGGCTCACATTGTGGAGAGGTTTCAGTGAGGCCAAAATAAGACTGAAAAACTGCAGGACTAACATTAAATTTCATACTTTTGTGTCCAGCACACTGGGCAAATTTTGCTGAGAAATGAACTCCAAAGGGATTGGGTAGACCCCCTGTAGGGCACTGCTGACAGCTGTAGCCCACCTGGCCTCTCTCAGGCCATCTTTGCCCACCACTCCTTGAAGTTTTCCTCAAATGTTCCACAGTCCTGGCTTTTCCAACATCTTGGGGTCTCCACTGCAGTTTCAACTTCATTCTCAGAATTTCATGCACTGCCCTCTCAGAGGCACACTGCCCGGCCTCCCAGGCCCTCTTCTGAAATCTAGGTGGAAATCTCTCTGTCTTCAAAATGCTTACACTTTGCCTGCACATAAAACCAGTACCACATCAGTGATGCCAAGGTCTCCTACCAGCTGAAGCAGTAGCTGAGCCCTTTGCACCTTGCTGGTGATTTCAGAGCTCCTGGGTGACTGAGCAAGGTGAAAATGAATCCTAGGGAATCAATTCCTAGTCCCTAGGTGACTGTTATTCTGGAACATGTTGTCCTGGGGCTCTTTTCCCAAAGCTAACTCTTTCACTTTTCTACCTGTGAGTCTGGAAATGGCAGAGTCTGTCAGCTTTCTCCCATTCCCTTAAGGCACTTTGTACTGTTCAGATCCAAAGTGCGTGGCTTTTTGTAATGCTGATCCTTTTAGCAAACAGGCATTCTTCAGCTCCTTCTTTGCAGGTTTCAGTTTTTCTACAGCTTCCCTTCTGACCAAACTCAAAACCTTTTAAATCATTCCTTTGTGCCTTCTGTCCTTGATTCTCAAGGTAGAGCTGGCTAAAAACTCTCAACAGTTCCCATGTCATTGCCTAAACATTAGATTGCCTTGAAATTTCCTGTGCCAGCTGAATTATTAAGCCACCCTTAATCTCAGTCTCATTAAAGTCTCAGGACAGGAGCAAAAGGCAGACTAATTTTCTGGCAGAACGTAATATATACAGCCTGAAATCCAACTGCCAATGGAGTCATTGTCCCCAACAGACACTTCCTGAGCCCGGTCTTTAGAGTTTGCCTTTCTGTCAGCATTCTGGTCTCCTGAGCTCCAAGGACAATCTCCCCAAGCTTGGCTCACAGGGCTACTTCAACCAGCGTCTCCAAATCTCTCCAATCTCCTCCCAGATTCAAAGGCTTCTGAAACATGTGTTTTAGTAGTATCACAACAATGTCATACCCACCTTTGGTACCCACCTTTTTGGTACCAAAATGTGTCTTAGTTGTATTTTCATCTCTGAGACACAACACCTCACACCTGCAAATTAAAGGAAAGGTTTGACTGATGGTTTGTAGAGGTGTCAGAGAATAGTCAGGTACCTCCAAGACAGGGAAATATGGCAGAGGGACCATGGCACAGAAGAAAGAGCTCATGGCATGGTGGTGAACAAGAAGCAAAGATAGATTAAGGGAAGGAGATGGAGAATAGATCTTTCTAGGCCATGTCCCCAGTGACCCATCTTCCTGGACCAGGTTTTACCTCCTAACATCACATTTAGCTATCAACTCCTCTGTGGACTAATCAACTAATGAATGTCATGCTCCCATGATCCTATTACCTCCCCAGAGTCCTCCTTATGAGTGCATGAGGCTTTGGCAGGGACATCTCTATATAAAGTAATATATATGAGAAAAATAAAATTTGTTAAAGGTTTTACTTCCCAGGTCTTTAACAAGTAATGAAATGTTTCATACACTTACATAAATGGTTTCTAGCTCCACTGGAAGGTTTGGAAGGAAAATAATTCACTTGGCCATATTATCAAAGAAAGATGAGCCTTTCCAACACTCATCTGTGTTGAGCAGAGGAAAAGCAGGATGGGTATGCACTCCTAATTTTTGTAAAAATTCTGAGTACACATTTTACTTCCCCCAATTAAAATTAAAGTATATTTTAAAAAATGTTTCTTTATAAATTAAAATATAAATTGTTTTATACTTCAAAAAATAATTGCTTGTACATGTGTTTTCTTGTTGCGAAATCAAGTTCTTTCAAAGTAATAAAGTCATAATTACATATGTGTTAATATAGGTCCAATTAGTCATGTTTTATTAGTTTTCCTTCTTTATATTGTCATCTACCTGTGTCAGAGTTTATGTACAACATGAGTCAATGAACTGATCCTGAGGGTCTAAAGATCTCGTTTTGGTTTGTATGTTTTGCTATTAAAATTTTCTACACGGTAGAATATATGATGTATATAATCTTACACTTCTTGATGTTTATCCTTACAAAAACGGACATTTTCATAAGCTTGACCAAAGAATGATTTTACTAGGAGGAAAACAGGACACTAGGGTCCAAATGCTTTGAGAAACTTTAGTCGGGGTTTAGGCAACTGTCCTAGTTGTCATCCATCCAACATCAGAAAGCTCATGCATTGATAGTAAACATGAACTTACTTGGAATCAATTTTCTTGTGTGCTAAACTGTTTCCTCTACAAATAGTAATATTCCATAGAAAAAAATGTTGCTTGACATAACCCGGGATTTCAAATCTTCAGATTCCCTTTCCTAAAAATAAACTTTTAAAAATTGATATTTGAAAAAACTTCTGTATTTGAACTCCAGGGAACTTTTGGCAGATTCTAATCTGATTGGCTGGATTTCCTCCAATCACTCTTGCTCTTGCTCTTTTGCTGTTCCTTCTGTCCTACAGAGGCTTCTAAACTGTTAAAGGCCCCAAGATGTCATTTCCAGCCATCTCTTCTATTCTGTCTATACAGTCTGTTTGGAACATCTCATCCTGTCCCAAGGTTTCAAAGACACCTTGTGGGGCAATGACATTAATGCTTATATTTGCAGCTTGAACTTCTCCACTTAATCTAAACTTTTTTTTTCTTTCCTTGACCTAGCACAATGACAATCAGCTCAGGCCCACGAGCTAGATTTTTCTCTAGGCTAATTCAACCTCTGCTGTTATTATACCCTTAGCAGTTTTAATAGTACCTATTCCCAGTTAAATCTGAGAGATAGAAATTAACTATTGCATCATAAGGGCTTTAAACAGTGTCTAACCCGTAGTCATCGCTCATCAATAACAGCTAAAATTCTGACTTGACGTTTTCACTTGTCTATCCAACACTCATCTGTGTTGAGCAGAGGAAAAGGAGGATAATTACTTTCTACCTCAGAGGCCCAGGTTTTAAGCCAGTATCCAAGTCAAACAGGTAGAATCAACCTTTAATTGTTTTCTTTCTTTCCAATGACCCATGCAATCTAGGTAGTGATAGGTCTTGCCCTCTTCTCCTACAAATATCTCCTGATACTTTTGACTTTTCATATCCTTGACCAGAGACTATTGATGCTGTTCTCCCACAGACCCAGCTCAAGTGATCATTGTTTCCCAGTCTCCCCAATGACCTCCCACCTACTCTCCTGCCCCCACAGTCTAGCCTCTGTGCAGAGTGATCTAAGCATTAATCAGATCAAGACATTCTGCCTGCTTCAAACCGCCCAGCTGCTTCCCATTGCAACCAGCATGAAATTCTTCCAAGGGCCCACACATCCGGCCTGTACCCAGCTTCCTGACCTCTTTTCCCTCTTTCCTTCTTCCCTTTTCACTCCGTCACCATGGCTCTTGCCTTCTCCTGTCTCTGTGACACGCCGCACTCCCTTCACTCCCACAGGCTCCTTGCTTGCCACTCCCACTGCTCTTCAGACAGCTGGGCGGGGCTAAACCCCGCCGGAGACTCATGTGGCAGCTGAAATGCCACCTCCACGAGAAATGCTTCCCTGACCACCCTGGCTAATGCTGCCTCACACCCCCTCTCCAGGCCCCCGTCATTCTCCACCACGTTGTCGTATTGTATCTCCTCCCTAGCATGTATCTGAATACAACATTCACTGAAATCGTTTCCCATCAGTAAATCTCCTCTACTGGAAAGTTAGCTTTGTGAAAGAGGGGCCTTTCGGGGCTCTCTTCATCACGGTCTGTGTTCCTGGGACTTGAATAGTTCCTGGCTCCCAGAGAAGACACTCGAAAACTATTCTGTGTCTGACACCTCTGGGCTTGCTGCAGTCTTCCAGCGAGTTTTCTGTCCTGCTGTGGAGCCTGATAACAAGTATCTGACAGATTGATGTCAGGTAAAGAAGGAAAATGGGTCATTCTGAGCCGTTTAGGGACTCTCATTTAGTTAGAGCACCTGTGAATTGTATTTCATGTATTCTAAATAAAGCGATGTTTCAGGAGGGGCATAAGAAAGAAAGTGTGTAGGACTCTTTTGGAATAAATGAGAGAGACACTTTTCACTGCATGTTGAAGTCCTGCCTTGGCATAATTTGAGTTTTCTTAGGACATTTTCATTCTGCATTGCAAAGTGAAACTCATAACATTCATAAGAAAACAATATTTTGAAAGAATTTATTCATGCATAAGAGAGACAATGAGGTGATAATTTTAGAGTTTTAGAGTGATAAATACTGCATGAAAAATACCATGATATTTTTCTTAAAAATTAAATTCAGAGTTAACTTCTTAGACTCACAGCGCTGCAGACATTCCATGAAGGTGACATCATCTATTCCTCCACCTGTCCGGAGAATGAACAGAGAACACTTTTTTAAACTTCTGGATAGAAAATTTCAGCATCCCGCAGTCATTCCTAAGCATCCATTTCATCAGAGACTATAAAATACAGAACACACCCCACTTACACTTATTGCTCAAAATAAACTATCTTAATTTTCTAAAATGTGAGCTAAGCTGGTTTAGTTAATGAGTTAATCAAGCAACTCATAATTTACTTCTCAGAGAAACCAAGAAAATCAGCCTGGAGTATATACCTAAAGTTTCTAGTAGCTTCCAGACTGTGGTATGCATTCTTGGCTCTTTCTTTTATCTTTATGGATACTTCTTGAAGTTACACAGTGGGAGAATAGCCCTGATGATTTGGTGCTGCAGGCAGTGAGAGAACAAAGCTCTTTAAGAGAAAGATTTCATTGTGCTCCCTGCGTTTTTATATGCCCAGGCAGGAAAATATGTTAATACACTTTACAATATTTTTCAAAAACAGTTAAAATAAACTTTTTTTTAAAGTAGTATTAAGTAAAAAAATGCAACTGACATTCCATTTCCAAAGTATTCTGTTCAATCAAGGTTTTATTATGTGTGATTTAGAGGTTATTAAAAATGCTAAAGTTAATTCATCAGTTTAAGGGGGAAAATGTTGTTTTATGAAAGCTGAAATCAACATAACATGGTCTGAGTCTTCATGCTCAGCAGTGGTCATATTCTCAACATGTGATGTCAAGAGACAGACTAGCAAGAAGAGTGTGGCAGAGAACCACAGATAATATTAAAGCCACTTAGGACAAGGAGCAATGGCTTAGGGCCAATATCAATATTCTGTTCTTTTTTGGTATGTAGAAATATTTGTGCTTCTAAAATCTTAGAGATTTCAAAAATTAAATTATAATTTTAAATAGAAAATGAAAAATTTTGAGTTTCAGTATTTATGTAAATAAAGTCTTTTGATTTTGGTGGTTCTCTCTCTCTCTCTCTCTCTCTCTCTCTCTCTCTCTCTCTCTCTCTCTGTCTTGGCTTTAGGATGTTTGATGGTTTCTTTTAATGTTTCTGTCTGTATTACTTCTTATGTAGAACACAGAGATGAGGGGTTATCTTGATGGTAGAACACGTACTTTAGCACAGGTGAAACCCTGGTTCAATCCCCAGTACCTCCACTCTATATGCACATAAATAAAAATAGAGATTTGTAACTTGAAGGCATTATATAATGTGACAAGTAGACATACTGATTTTTCCCTTCTAGATCTTTAACAGCAACAGCTAGTCTAGCAAACTGATATGTATCCCCATAATGAAAGCCCTCAGCTTGCTTCTTTATTCTCAACCCTCTTTAGAAAGTTGCCTTTTGCCAACAGATTCATTAAAATACTATCAGCCTTGGAATTCCTTCTCCATATGCTTAGGCCATGGCTTCACACCTTAGATCACTGCATAGAAGAGTCTTACAAATTAGAATGGCCGTCCTGGAGAATATCACAATTTCTCCTCTCCATCAATATTTTCTGCATACAGGTAAAGCTGAGTGGTATCTGTCTGAGTCACCAGGACAAAATACCTGACACCAGCAATTTAAAAGAGGAGAAGTTTATTTGGGCTCATAGTTTGAGAGATTGAAGTCCATGGTTGTCTGGCTCCAAAGCAGAAATGACATGGTGGGAGAGCTTAAAAAGTCAAGATGCTCACCTCTGAGTAGTAAGGAGGCAGAGAGAGGGAAAGGAGCCAGAGAGACACAAGACGTATCCTTCCAGGCCACGCTCCCAGTGACCCACCTTCTCCAACCAGGCTCCAGCTCCTAACAGCACATTCAACTATGAACTGATCAATGAACTAATCCGCTGATGATTTTAGTCACTCCTGTCCCGATCACATTCTAAAAGCTCCACTTCTAAACATAGGAGGCTTTTAGGATATCTTTTTTTTATTTTTAATCCAAACTCTAACAGTGTCCTTTTTTCATAAGGGCTCAGTTTCACTATTGAGATAAAGATTTATCTTTGTGGCAAGAAAAAATCATTTTTGTTTCAAAACAGTATAGATCAGAATTTAGGCCCTCCCAGAGAAGTAAGCGTCATGTAGGTTATCTTCTTTCGTTCTAGTTTAAGCTAAGAACACAGTATATCTGCACTTTCAAGGAGATAGGACATAGGACGCCAGAGGTGTTGCCCTAATGGTAGACTATGATGAGACCCTCACGCTAGCAGGAGACCAAGCATCACATCAGTGGAAAGCAGTCTGCAATAAAAACCAAAGTGGCCAATGGTGCTTACCAAATAATAAAAAATAAATTAAAAGTTGAAGCTTGTTTACAAACCATCCATTCATACAATTTCCCTGTATAACTAATGTGAGAAGCAGTTTACTAAGTAGCTAGAGTAACAGAAGTCAGGAAACCACCAAAACCTCAGGGCTCAGAGAGGCCTGGCTCCTAGCAAATTATCAAGTCAGTCAGTGAATGAACTTTTTTTTTCTGCTCCAGACATGCTTGATTTTAAGTCTTTTGAATATGTTCTTGATCCTTTGTTTCTTGTCATACACTTCCAGTGGGGTTAATTTTAACCTGACTTCAAGCATCTACACATTTTCCAGAGGAAGAAAACTTATCTACAAGGCTGAACTGCTTCCACATTCTAGACCCTCCTCGTGTGAAGAAAAGCATTTGGAATCACTGTGTTCAGCCTGTCATGCCACAGAAAGCAGGAAAGTTAACTAAGCAAACAAGGCACAAATAAAAAGGAACGTAATGATGAAGGACAGGTGTATGTAACCCTAATCCCTGACTAGACAGTCATGTCATACCCTATCTCAAAAGTGTTATCTTACAGCTGTGATTTCGGCCTTCCAAACATGAGACAGAGAATACCACAGCCTCACCACAGGAAGGCCTCTCATTAGCAAGAAAGACATGGAGGAAGGCAGCTGGTGACTGATTGAGATGTTTTGCCCCATGTAATTACCTATAAATAATATTTACTCAGAGCTTGCCATATAGAAAGCTCTACTAAAAGAGGCACAGATTCAACAAATATACTACCTTCTTCAGTGAGATAGACTTTTGTATTTGGTCAAAAGTTCATAAATATTGAATTCAATATTTAATAATGAATCAAAAATATGTGTACATAATCTACTAAGGTTGCACCATTGCCAGATTTTTCTGGGTTTCTTTGGTATCAGATGAGTCCATCAGTCAAAGGAAAAGTCAGTCTTGTTCTTAGACACTGCACAACAAATGAACATTCCTTTCTCCATTTTGACTACAAATAAAGTCTAATTATTAAAAAAAATGTAGATTTCACAGGCCTGGAGTACATCAATCAATAAGGGTTACTTACTACATAAGACATACTATACTGACATAGAACAGGAAGAAATAAAATATATACTTAGCTCCTGTTCTTAAGCCTCTTAGAGTTTAGCTGGAGAAACAAGACATGCCTAAGTCTTGTCATACTGTCTTTTTTTGGAGTGGGGAGAGTACTGGGAATTGAACTCACAACCCCATGCTTGCCAGGCAGGTGCTGTGCCACTGAGCTATAGCCCTGGCCCCTTGTTATATAGTCATCAAAAGTTTTGCATATGTACCAAAATATTTTCTAAATACTGGTTAATATATCTATTACTTATATTAGCAAAAGTACTTTCTAATCATAGAACACAGAATTTTGGGCCCCAAAATAACCAAAACCAAGCCACTTGAGAACTCAGCAGGAAAATCATTATTTCTAGAAATCTTTTCTTTCTCCCTAGGTCTCTTAAACCATAATTTTGAGAGAACTTAAATATGAATAAAAGTTACCACACATGGGAGAGACAGCAAGTGGGTTTGGGCCAGTCTGGGAATAGCTGGGATTCCACTCATCCTGCAGGCTGGAGTCGGCAACAGCATGTGTCCCAGTAACTTCTGGGACACAGCTCCTACTCTGAGCAACTCTTGTTTGTCTCTGTGGCGTGCACAGATATTGTCATTTTCTGATGATGTAGGCCTTGACATGAAAAAAAAATGGGCATCTCTATGAGACCAGCAGACAGCCATAAAACTATGCAGTAATGCTTGAGAAATAAGTCTGCAGAGAGGGCATGAGGAAATGGTGTTTACTTGTCTGTCTCCCAATTTAAGACTCTCATGAGCCACTCCAAGGCCAGAACTGGATTCTTCATTTTTTTCCAGGGCTGAGTTGTCTGTTATGTAATATTGACTACACACAGAATGAACTGGATGGATTAATGTCCTCCTGCATAAGTGGATCGGTGAATTAGTATCTTTGCTTCCTCCTCTGCACCTCTCTCTTCAACTTGCTCTAATCTGGCTTCCTGTTTCTACCAAGTTTCCATATCAACTCTTGCAGAATTTTCAGCAGTTTACACATAGCTTAGTCAGATTATCACATCCTTGTGCTCATCCTCCTCAATCTCAGATCACTCCAGTCTGTTGACTGTTCATCTCACTTCAAAACAAAAAAGAGTCCTTTTTCTCAGCGTCTATAGCACCCTGCTGTTCTGCTTTTCTCTGTCTTCTCTGGCTGGACCTCAGCAGTTTACGTGCTTCCTGCCTCCCTCCAGAGTTGGCCCTTGAATTCCAGCACCAGTCTCAGGGCCACCCTTGCCCATGTCATGTTCTGAAACTATACCTATTATCTGCTTAGCCTCAGGTCTACCAAAGTCATGCTTCAGCTCATACCTCTCTTCTGACTTCCAGCTCAGGGATTTAAAGATCTCACAGCTTCGGGGCTGGGGATTTAGCTCAGCGGCAAAAGCGCCTGCCTGGCATGCGCAAGGTCGTGAGTTCGGTTCCTGGTACCGGAGAAAAACAAAAAAAAAACAAAAAAACAAAAACAAAGATCTCACAGCTTCTCCAGTTGAACTTTTGTAAAACCAAATTCGCTTCCTGTTTCCATGTAATCCCTCCCACCTTCAGTCTCCTTAGTTCTTTAGGATGGTACTTCCTTCCACTCAGCTCTGTATGGCAGGAAGCTGAGGATCTATCACAGCAACTTCTTCCACATCCCCAGTCACATTACCAAATGTGTGCCGCTGAGTCTCCGTCCAACAACTCGGGCATTACCGCTTCTACCTATCTTCATATCTAATATCCCAGTTTAAGGAGTAGTCTGTCTTTTCTTTTTCCTGACCAGTTATCTCTGACCTATCAACAGGATCTCAGCTCTGATCCTCTCCTTCTGATACATTCCTTTCACAGTAGTCATGGCTGTCTTTTAAAACTGCAAATCACATAACTCATCTACTTAAAGCTCACAGATGGATGCTTAGTGCTTAACATAAACTGCAAGGTCTTGCAAAAATCTGCCATGTTTATTTTCTTTCTAATGAAGTTACTAATGAGTAGGGAGCATATATAAAATGGAAAGACTTGTCAAAGGAGTGATTCACCTCCCTGGCAGGGAGGAGTGGGATGGTGTGACAGTTCCCATGCTACCTAAAAACAGTACACAATGGAAAACTTATCAATTGTTTCTTTCTGGAAGTTTCCATTCAATACTTTCAGGTTGAAGCTGACCGTTGGAAACTGAAACCTCAGAAAGTGAAATCACAAATAAGGGAGAACTACGGTATTTCTTTGTAAGCCTTTGGATACCCTACTACACCGTGTCCCCAATTCTAAAGGCCAGCTGACCCTCAGAGGACACAGTTCAAAGTGTGAGTTCTCACAAAGCTGATCCCTCTACTGTCAAATGTTTCAATTTCTCTCTTGAACTATTAGTGAAATTTGCATGGGAATGTTTCCTCTCTCTTACATCTTATATTTCATTATTTTTACTATCCTCCTCATTACTGTGCATTACTGTCTTCAATACATATTGAATAACTACTTGACAGGGCTACTTTCTGACTTTAATTTGGAATAACTATAAAGCTCTACATGTGTTAAAATGGGATGAAAGTAAATAACCTTTTTCTTTTAGTGTCCACTTTTCCTGAACAATATTCAGCCCTGACTTTCATCCTTGAAAGTTCTTTGTCTGTGAATTCTTAAATCTCTGTAGCATTTTCCAAAGATTTCCAGCAGCTGTTTGTCTTCACATGAAGACTAATTGTTTACTGAGAACTATCCCCTGACAGCCCACTTTGTTTAAGTCTCCAACTCATGATTAAGCTTCAGACACCACCCACTTGCCTGCCTCCTTTTATGTGGAAGAGGAGCATTTATTATCTTCTGAAATTTACTCTGTGTATGTACAGAATTACTGTCCCAGAATATGTTTGTTTAGGAAGTGTTGTAGTGGTGCTCCCATATTATGATTATGGGAAGCAAGAGAAAATTTTCCTCCATATTACATTATACCTTCTTGCATGCAGAAAGCAATCCACAAGCAATCCGGTCTCTGTCCAAGAATGCCTCTGGTCAGGCAACCAAAGCTCATTAGCCTCACTCCCTCCTTCCTTCCCAGGCTCCAAACTTCCAAGCGAGCCATACCAGCAAAAAGCAAGCACTGACCATCTTCTAAAATTTCCCTTCTGTTTCTTTTCTTCCCAATTGTTATATGAAATAATTACTAAAATTATGAGATCTAGAAAGAAGTTTCTCTGTTATGATCCTCATCCCAGCGCCTTTGTTATGTCTTAGTTTTCTGTGTGGTTCATTTATATGCCTGTGTAAGTTTAAGAAACTCAAAACAGTCTTTAGCATTTAGTTTTTAAACAAATCAAACAATCATCTGGATTATCTTATGGTAAAAAAATCTTTATGCTGCATAACTAAAGTGTTGTAAAAGGTTATTTGATACTCCAATATTCACCTAAAAATTGCAGAAAGACATATATTTTACTCACAGAAATAATGCACTTTAAAGATGCACTATGGAAAACACAAGTGCTGTTGTTTTGTCATTTGTTTAAATCCCAAATTTTAAAGTTTAGTAAAGACTCTGCATCTCACTTTGGTTCAGTAAGACTCTAATCTGAAAAACAATCTTACATTTTTACCTCATTACTAAAAGTATGTACTTTGTATTTAGTTTGAAAGCTAAGAATTTACTCAAATTAACACAGAAGAAAAGTATAGCCATGTCATACTGATAAAATTGTTGGAGCTTCTTTTAAAGTCACTCTTAGGGAATTCTAAGGAACACTTTTAGTGTGTTTTCCTTAATTATGTGAACTATAAAAATCTTCACATTTATTTTTAGTGAGTTCTGTAGATTCTCAGGAGCACATGTGAAAGATAACAGCAACAACAGTAGTAAAATTTATTGAAAAACACAGCCAGCTCACACTCCTAAACAAGAATTTTTAAAAATACAGCCTTGTCGATCAAATTCTATAGTAATGGTCCTTATGCCCCATACCTGTCCACCCTGTTTAATGGCTCCTTCTGAAAGACTGATTCAACAAGGGAATTAGAGGCATCAGGATATGAGATATTTACTTACTTCACTAAAAGCATAATACAGTTTGCAAAATTGATTTGCACACCACCACTTGGAAGCATCTTTCCATATTTTCAAAGTCTCTAAACTATACTTACTTTATAATCAGAAAAATGCTTATTTTCAAAAGAAATAGCAATACTAATGAAGTGTCTATTTGGTGCCTTGTAAGATTACCATTAGTGTTAATTGAAATAATCTATGTAAATAATGAGAAGGTTTTCATTTTAGTGCATTATTTTACACCTATGTCCATATAAATATGTTATGTCTAACTAAGGATGTGCACATGTTTAACTAAGGATGCTCACAGCAATATTTATTGTAATATCTAAGTTCTTTAAGGGTAGAAATCAATTTTCCTTATTCTGTAGATTGTTCCTGTATTACCTGAAAGGTACAGGAGAGCCCAATAAATACAAATTAATAAGTGATGAGCATCAGCCTGAACGGAATACTTCACTGCAAAGAATGGTGAAAGAGAATTATAATAAAGAATAGTGCCCTACGCTCTGCCTTTTCTTTGGTTTGCCACAAAAGGAAATGTTACTTAATCTTAGCAGGATAAAATTTGGTGTTTTAGAGTAAAGACGATTTAACATTTTTGAACCTGCAACTATCTTATTTTTTTTTATTTTAAAGATGAGAGGTCCCATTTAACCTATCTTTTAAAATAGTTTTAAAACACCTGTTTCCTAAGGAATAAGATGAATGTTTAGTTTGGTCATAGCTCTGCTAATGTATATGAATGTTTATTCCAAAATATAGGTAAATGTATTAGCTATTTGTTGCTACATAACAAATTACCCCAAACTCTAGCAACACAGACAATGAACATTTATAATCTCAGTGTCTGAGGGCAGAGATTCAGGGTTGTTCTAGCCAAACATCTCATGAAGTCACAATGAAGTTTAGAGGCTGCACCAGTACGGTTCACTGTTATGGCTGCTGCCAGGAAGCCCCACCTCCTTCACATTTGAGCCATGTAGAGCTGCTTTTAAGTGTCCTCCCAATGAGGCAGCTAGCTTTCTGCAGTGTAAGCCCCACAAAAGAGAGAGTAAAAGGAAGCTATACCTTTTGTAACAGTGTCATTCCACAGAGCCTGTTAGAGAGGGCAACCAGGTTCTATCTTATAAAAGGAAGAATTTGTGACTATTTTTTAAATCACCCTAGTAAGCTCTCTGGGTATTATTTCTTTTAGGTGAAGAGACATTATTTCCTAGAATTCATATGGTTTCAGTTTGGCTGAGCTTCCTCCTGACAGACTTCCAAGAGAAACACAGATATTTCAACACAGACTAAAATTATTTAAAATTTAAAATTTGAAACCTTGGAGATAAGCTGAAACTTTTTAAGCGGGAAAATTGTGTTCAAGTGTTTAACCTTCCCACTGATACAGCATTAGATCTGAAGCCTCTAAATAACCAGTTTAAATCCTAAAAGGAGTTTAATTATATGTCAGAATATCAGATCTACAGGAAATCTAAGGTTGTAACTGAAATTCCATGGAATAGTTTGTGTCCCACAAAGAAAAGTTGATAAGGATACAATACTATAGGCTCTGTCCTCAAAGTGCTTACACGTTAAGTAATGCAGAAAGCTTTCAGACATACAACTAAAACAATAAAGATTGCATTATATGTTTATTTTTGTAACAGAGACTTAGTTGTGTTTCAAAATGAAAATGATCAAAGGTATTCAAAAATAGGTGCCAATTAAAACAGCAAGTAGATGCTATCTTAAATAGCTTGGTTAATAAATTAAACCATTTCATTAAAACTGTTTAAATTCACATTCTGAAATTTTCTGGTTATAAAATGTATTACAGTTCTCAAAAGTACATATTCAAAGCATCAATGAAATAATTTATTTGAATAGCAATATTTTTAGACCTACCTCAATAAATCTTTAATTTTCTAGTTTTCAAGGTCCTCAGGGTGGAGAATTTATGGAAAAGTGCTAATGAAACTTTAAACCAAATATTAAAAAGTTGTGGGAAATAAAAATAGACTTAACAGAGAATGGTACGCAGTTACTGAATTCCTACAAAAGACATTTTAAAATAGGTCACTTCTTTCACCTAAACTATATGGGCTTGGTGTGAATCATTATCAGAAGAGCTTGAAAATAATTTTTTAAAGTACATTTTTTCTTACAAAAAAATTGATAGGAACTTCAGGAAGGCCTCTAGGTTTCTGAGAACTAAATGAATTTTCCCTCTGCCTCATACTTCTGATTATTTCCTGTAAAAAAGTAGGATATTGACGGGAGGGGCATAAGATGTGACATTCTTTTTATTACTAAAGTGAATTAAACTACTTAGATTTCTCATTTGGGAATCACTTTATAGTCTCTCTTTCATAGACTATTTCCTTGTATAGCTATAGGTCATGATATAGTTTTTAAATTATAGGTTATAACTTTTTATAAATGTGTTGCTCTTTCCTGGTACTGAATTTTGTATTTTAAATAATTGGGATCACATCCGTTTTGGGGGTTGGAATCTTGCTTTATTGTGAGCCTTAAGAAGGAAAACAATGGCATTGTTTTGATATTTTTGGTTCTCAATGTACTGCCAAATATCTTCTCATTTAAATTCCAGAAAATAGATATTTGGATGAGTTATACACAATGCGAAGACTAAAGACACCTCAGGAGGCTCCAAGCTTCTCAAAATGAAGAGCTGATAGGAAAACTCCTAACACTTCTCACAGAGAGCAGAGGTCATGAGCCCAGATACTCCAAATTTGTAGCAACAAGATGTTTAAGATAATAAAGGATCGTCTTATTCATACTTAGAACTAGAATTTTTTTTTTACTTTGAAGAGAATAGCAAAAGACAGAACAATAGCAAACTACCAACATCACAGACAAAAACAAAACAAAGCAAAAACTTTAAAAATGATACAAGGTTTCAAAACAAAATGATGAACTATACTGCTCATGTCTGGTGGTTTGCTGAAAGGAAGAGTTAATGCTTAATTTTTTTGTTTTGATCAATTTTGCATGCATTTTTCTGGAACTAGAATTTGACACAGTGTAAGTTGAATATTTTAAAAGTTAAACCAACTTTCTAAAACCCTAATACTAAAGTTGCAGAATGGATGGCTGAGGAAAGATCCTGAAAGGACTTGGGTTGGAGAAGCATACAGTGATGGAATAATTGCTAAGGGAACATTGTTTGCAGGTGTTCCTTGCCTGTGGAGTTGAAATGGGATCACAATTATATTGTAAACTTGCTCTTTAAAACCAGCTAGATTTCATGTACTTGCTGTTTAGTTTCACCTTTTTCTAAATGCTTTTGTTTATTTTGCTGATGTTCTCATAACAGAAAACAACTTTATAAAATAAATCACCAGTAAGCCAATTGCTTTCAAATTTGCTACAAGGCATATCCATATGTGTATTACTATGGGTTGATATAGTTTGAGTATCCCTCCACAGCTCTATGCACTTAATCCCCAATGTAAAATATTAACAGGGTAAGATATAATTAGAGTGCAATGTTTAGAGGTAAGGCCTTTGGAAAGTTATTAGAATAGATAAGGTCATTAGACCCATGGTTTTATAAGGAGAGAGACACCAGGAGATACATACACACATATGCATGCTACAGTTGGGTAATGTTGTATCGGTTAAAATGGGTTAAGCATTTCCCATAGATTTCTATGACTCAGGAGTGTGCCTGGCATAATATAAGTGTTCGGTGTTGCCTCTTAGTAAATGTTGCCCATTCCTTATGCTGTTGAAGCATTTTACCACCATTGTGTCAGTTTGTTTGCAGAAGATTGATCCCTTAGACGATTGTGACTAGGCCCCACCTTGAACAAAGCTAACTTCTCTGACGTTACTTTCTCAAGCTTTTCTCTACTGTCCTCAACTTCTTACGGCTCTTGGAAATGCAGGCCTGTAATCATCCTGACTCAAAATATTCCCTCTCTTCTTTACAGTAGCCTCCACTTACCTCCAGGGAACACATTCTGGAACACTTCATAGACTCCTGACATTGCGGAGCCTAAATATGTTCTCTGTGATGTGTATATACCTATGATAATGTTTAATGCCAGAATTAGGCATAGTAAAGTATCAACAATAATAGAACAATTTCACAAATAGCTTTTCTTTTTCTTAAAGTGGATTTTAACAACCTCACATCAGATTTGTTTTCTTGAATTGAGAATCTTCATCTTTTCATCTAAAGGAAATAATTGCATCACTTTAGCATTTCCAAATTGCTTGTACTGTTTGCACTTTGGGAGAGTTATAAATACAATCAGGGAGCCAAGCATGGATGTTATACCTCTATCTCTTTCTGCATCTTCAAGTATAGGGATCACTTCCACATAAGCCCTCAGGTGCCCCTGCTCCAAGATTTTCAAAAGTGTGACATGGCTTCTCTGTATATGAGGACCCAAGTGTAACAGTGATGTCTTGCTCTTCCCTAAGAGGGTAACAAATAGACACACCTTGTAACAGCTCTTAACAAACCTCCAATTGAAGTAAATTTGAAATTGCATTCTTTCTTTCTTTCTCTCTCTCTTTCTTCTTTTTTTGTACCAGGAATCAAACTCAGGACCTTGCCCTTACCAGACAGGTGCTATGCCACTGAGCTGCATCCCTAGCCCAGACATTACTTTCAAATAATTTCCATTTGTTTAAATAAATAGAAATCAAGAACACTGGGAAGCACAAAGCCATGGTGACCTTTTGATTTCATCAGTCTTATGAATAATGACTTAATGGGCAGTGCTATATAATTTAGATTTTAGCCTAATTTCCACTGGCAACTAAAACACTATAGCTTTGGACAAGTCACTTAACCTGTCCAAGTCTCAGAATCTTCACAGGCAAAATGACACAGAAAGAGCTAAAGCAGCATTTCCTAGAGAATAATACATAGGCTTTTGGGGGTACATGTGCCAATGCAGAGGTAAACACTGTAAATTTTGGCAGCTATTTATTTTGTGTATTTTATAAATAATATGATGGTGGTGGCTTAGATCAAGAATGACCACCAAGAAATCTATCTTGTGTTCAGAGATGGGGCCTTTGGAATGTCACTGGACCACAGGGGTGCTATACTGACTTGTTAGAAGATAGGGTCTGATCTGAGGAGGTTGGTCATCGGTGGGCGTGATGTAGAAGGGTGTATCTCCATTCTTGGCTTCCCCCTTCTCTCTGGTTCCTGGCCATCATGACAAGAGCAGCTTTCTTCCATGGCAGGCCGTCCCACCATGCCATTGCTGAGTGTGAGCAGGGCAACCATGGACTGAGACTTCTGAAGCTGTGAGCCGGAATTAACCCCTCCTCCTTTAACTGCAAGTGTCAAGTACTATGACTCAGCACCAAAGCGGCTAAGGCCACAGGCAACCAATCACATCCATATGCTTACAAATTCTATTTCTACTACTTAGAACAATTTGAGTAGAAAAAGAGACATTTATTTATGCTTGATTTTCAAGTATCACATAATTTATTCATGGTACATGTATATGTACGTATGTACTTAGAGATGATAGAGAGTACATATATGATTAAAGAATATATACCTATGAATGAGTTCCATATATGCCTATGAATGATGCCATGGAGTTACGTATTTCCAAAACATAAAGGTAAATGTCAAATTTGGAGAAATACTTTTTTGGGGGGGTCATTTGTTTTATCAGTGCATGTTTGCAGTATATAATGATTATATTCATTGTGGGGAGTTGGTACATGTACCTAATACATCTTCATAAATAACACATCTTTAATTCTTTTTTTAACCTCTCATCCTGTTTTCCCTCTAACCTCCCTCTCTCCTCCCTCAACCTTCACTGTATCTCTTCCCTTTGATAAAACTTCTATTTTCTATTATCTTTTACTTTGCTTTTTAAATTTATTCATGTTTTGGATTTTTTCACATAAAGGAAACCATGTGATAGTTAAGCTTACATGTCTGATTTATTATACTTAACATTTTGTTCTCAAGATGTACCTATTTTCCCAAAGATGACTCATTTATCCTTCTTTATGGCAGACTAGTACTCCATTTTGCACAAATACCATGTTTTATCAGTTCATCTTTTGGTAGACAAAACAGTTACCCGGTTTCTAATCAGAATGCTTGTTTATGAATGTCTTCCCTCAAATGGAAGCAAACTGAAATTATAGGCAGTTCTCATCTCACAGGATCTGGTGGGCATCGCTAAGGCAGCCATCTCTGACAGGTAATTTTATTCTTGGCACTGTTTTCCTTTAAAGGTTTTAATGATTCTCTCCTTCTTACCCATTAGCATCACAAAGTGGTACACTTTCCAAAGAGGCTGTCAGTGAAGAGATGGGAAAAAAGAAACAATTTTCCATGTACTTTCTTTTTATGTCTTTCCCCAAAATGTGACACCCAGACTTTTCCTGCTATTCACTGTACCCACAATGGACTTTTGTGCCTTCATCTGAGACAAAGACTGTTCCACCATGGAAAGATACTTTCTTGTCATTTCTAAGGACAAATTATATATTTTGAAATTTCTCTATTTTTTATGAGAACAAAGATGTTTCAAAGGGAAATGAATAAATTATTTTTTCACTAATTTCTTCTAATTTTATCACTTTTTAAAAAAATACAAGTGAAGGAAATTCTTATAGGGTGAACAAGAATATTCCACAAACTTCTGTGTGACTCTCTCTAGTATTTGAAAACAAAACAAGCACTGCCTATACAGACAGAAAGCATAAAATATATGTCAGAGTTCTACTGCATACTACAGAAAACACACAAGAAGGTTTATACCTTCATAGAATCTAGGAATGGAATCATTTAGACTATCAGAGCTGAGCTCAACTTTCAAAGGGCCTTCTTAGTGCTACCCTGCCATGGTACTGATTCCTAAACAGCAAAAAGAAGGTATTCCCACAAGTGAGGAAAATGACATACTAATAAAAATAGCATATAGGGGAGAAATAATGTCTTTCACCTAAAATCATCAACAAAAAGAAATTGAATAAAAAGAAATGTGTCAATTTTCACTGTGCAAAAATGTTTTATGATGTGACATCTATTATTTGTGTTGCTATTTGTGTTAGAAGCTTCTGTGTGGTTGCTGTGAGTTCCCAAAGGTGTCCACCTGAGAGTGTTCTGCAAGCGCAAACAGGTCTCCCAGCAGCAAGCCAAAGAATCCACATGTTTGTAACATTTTCCCAGCTCAAAATCAGCATCCCTCGCCATGTTTCACATCCAAAAATATAAACAATCTAAGCTACAATGTGTGGATCTTGGTAACAAAAAACAAATTATTTTCCTCCCCTTTTACAGAACAATTTTTAAAGAATTTTTAAAATTTCAGTAAAAAATACCTTAAAGGTCCAGCTTAAATGAAAGGCTTTATTTTGGAAAGCTATTAGAATACTGATATGGGAGAGACACAGAGCTGGTTAAGAGCCATAGAAAAGATTGTTATCATCCTATCATTTGAATATCAGAGGCAAAAATAACAAAAGACATTGAATGATTTTTTTTTTCCTTCTCATTTGGAAGTTATTAGTAGTCTTTCTTTTGTTCCACTGAGAAATGAGAGAAGAAACTATGGAGTTACAGCTAACCCATATGGCCAGCAGGAAAATCCTATTTAATTGCTTTATTGCCAGAAATGTTAAATCACTTCCTGAGGATGCAGTTCAAATGAAACATATGGCAGCTATTAGCAAAAGCCCCTAACGAATTCAAAAATATGCTTTTTATGGGAGCTTTCTCATAAGTAACAATCACACTGGTTATTTAAACTGCCTAGAAATATGCATTGGTATGTTAATTCCACAAACGTGTGAACACCTACCTAGCACTGGTTTAGACAGGCACCTTGCATAGGAAGTTTCTTTCTGAGAAATATGCAGAACATTATGGCACTTCAGGACATGGGTGTGAATCTAGTGGTGCCTCTCTGCAGAAGTTAAGGGCAAGAAGTTCCTGACTAATGACTCCTTCCCAAGATTCAACATCCAGCAAACATTCCATTTCCAACTGGCTAGTCTTAATTACCTACTACTTACTTATTTCTTTCTGAGCCACACCAATGAGAGTTCTAATCGTTGCCCTTCAGCATCCGCTGCATGAAACTACTCTTCCATTTTTATATCTTCATCAACTAGATTGTGAATTCTATAAAGAAGACAGTTTTGCTAAGGGCCTTTGGAGCTAGGGTAATGTGAAATGAGTAATGAAGAATCAGTAAGTGATTTAAATTAAAAAACAAACATCAGCATCTTCTAATGTCTTTATTGCCCTTCATCTCTGAAATTTTCACAAATTTAATCATTTTATTCATTAATCAATTTTAGCAAAATAATCTCGCCTCAAATTCAAGGGTAAATCAGCTGAAAGCTATGCAGCTCTTATTGCTATGTGATCTTATGTTAAAAGAAAAAATATAAAATTCTAGGCCATTAAACTTTGTCTTTTCACCACATTGTAATGTGATCGCTGCAGTTATTGAATGGTTAAGTGAGGTTTGGTAGCTTATACCGCGGTGTTATGAGATTCTAACTTTACTGGCATTGGCCACATGATATTTGCACTGGACACAGGAAGTCTAAAAAATTTTCAATTCATAACCAAGCTCACTGATCATCATCTTTATTACATATTATACATGCTTAGTTATACATCTCAGTAATTACATGAAGTATGAAAGAAACCTGTAACAAATGCTTCTTGCTAGGAATTTGTCTTTGTTGTTGTTATTTGCTTTTTTAATTTAAATTAAGCTTATTGGTACATTTTTGATATATATAATGATCACATTTATCATAGTGAATTTGTACCTCTACATAGTATAGGTGATTCTTCTTTTTTCCCCATTCCCCTACCTTCCCTTTAGCCCCTCTTTCCTTCCTTATTTGTGAAAGCCTTGTTTCCATTTTTCCTTCTTTTCTCATTTTTTCCTTTTCCCTCCTCTCCTCTCTAGTTCCCTCTCATTTGAACATTTTCTTCCTATTTCACAGTATCTATTATATATTTGGTCCTTATTTACACTGTTGATTTCTCACACCAGAGAAACAATGTGGCATTTACACATGTGTGTTCAATTTATTTCACTTAATAGTATGGTCTCTAGGCACATGCATTTACCTAGATATATTTCAAGCTTATCCTTCTTTAAGGCTGAGTAGTTCTCCACTGTATAAAAAAAATCTTCTTCATCTATTCATCACCTGATGGCATTTGGGCTGCTTCCAAGATTTTGCTATTACAAACTGTGCTACTAGAAACATGCATGTGCATATACTGCTGTAGTATGATGTTTTTAATTCTTTCAGGGAGATACAAAGAAGGGGAACAACTGGGTCAAATGAAACATCTGGTGTTAGTTTTTTAAGGAATCTCTACACTGATTTCCACAGTGGTGGCACCAGTCTACACTCTCACCAGCACTGGACAAGGGTTCCTTTGGCCCCACATCCCTGCCAGCATTTATTACTGGTTGATTTCTTGATAACAGCCATTCCTTCTGAAATAAGGTGAAATCTCAGTGCTTTTTTAAATTTGCATCTCTCAAATGGCCAGTGATGTTGAACATTTTTTCATATATTTATTTGCCATTTCTACTTCTTCATCTGAGAAATGTCTGTTCATTTCAGGTGCCCGTTTTGGATTGAGCCTTTAAAACTGAGGGGTCTGATTTTTTTAGGGCTTTGTGTATTCTATGTCTGAGGAACAGCTGGCAAAAATTTTTTCACACTCTGTGAGTTGTCTCTTCACTCAGTTGATGATTTCTTTTGCTGTGCAACAGCTTTTTAATAAGATGAGATCCCAGTGGCTCACTCTGTAATATTTCCCATGCAATTGGGGTTATTTTCATAAAATGTTTACATACTCTTATATCTTTAGAATTCTACCTATTTTCTCTACCAGTAGATTTAGTGTTTCTGTTTTAATATTTAGATCCTTGATCCATCTTGATTTTGGTTTAGTGCATGGGCCTAGTTTTAGTTTTCAGCATGTGGAAAACCAGTTTTTCCAGAACCATTTATTAAAGAGGTTATGTTTCTTCCAGTGAAGGTGTTTGGCCCCTTTGTCAAAAATAGGGTGGCTGAGTGTTTTTGGAGTTCTTCCTGCATCTTCTAATCTGTTCCACTGATCTTTGTGTGTTTGATTTTCTTTTTTTGCCAGTACCACACTGTTTCCACAGTTGTTGCTAGTAACTTGTAATTTAAGGAAATACATTAAATTTGTCTTAAATGCCTTAGCTATAAGGAGAGAGCACTTAGGTAACTTCTAAATATCCTAACTAGGTACTTATGTACAGATATTTTGTGGTTTAAATCAATATCTCTTAATGAAACTCCCAACTTTTCCCCACTTTATTTCAGAATATGTCAATATAGTCTCAGAGTGCAACACACCAATGACTATGTGTGGGCTTCCATTACTGACTTTATGCCCTCATGAAAACTACTTTAATTTTAGGATTCCACAGGGTCATTCCAAGGATTGAGTGAGTTTGTGCAGGTCAAAGTTTAAAACTGTGCCTTGTAGTCTCTAAGTATCTGGTAAATATTAGTTATTGTTACAGTGAGGAATTTCCCAAAAGAAAACCCTTTAATTGCCTGCCATGAACTTTTGTGACCTTGTCAATCGATGAAGGTGCTTCTGTTGTGCTGTTTGTTTGCATTTTTCAAAAACCCTGATCAAAGATAAATTCAGGAGCTAGACTTAGCATGAATGATACAGTATAGATTTTTTTAGCAGTATTATGCTAAAAAAATTTATTTAGCAGGTAATTGTGGTAGTGTTTGTGAGCTGGCTCACACCCAGACAGCCAACTAGAGCCTACTGTAGTTCTTTGCAAAGCTGTGGTTCCAGCTAAGGACACCAGCCATGTGAGGGATCCTGTCTACCTTCTCGAGTCTCCTCTGAGTCCTCACCCATGATAGTCTCCCTGGCATGATTAGAGACATTATCAGAGACACATCTAACAAAGGCGCACATCTGGGTACCACTCTGCTTCAGATGTATCCATTCCATCTCCAAATTCATTTCTTGGCTCAATACAAGACCTTTCAAATCAGATTTCTTCTGGCAGGAAAGCTGACTTGGAAACACAGTGAGGTGGGAGGGTGCAGTATGAGGGACCTTGGCAAGAAGAGTTGGGGAAAAATGTCTGGCTGCCCGTAGTAAAGAACCCGTGGACCTGCAGGAAACCATGCACTGCAGGTCTTCTCCCTCTAGAAACCAAAGCAAGGGACAGAATCAAACTGCAACTCCCTGTCATCCTACCCTCCTCAAACTTTCACTTATACCTAGAGGATAATTGAAAGAATTTGTTCTGTTTACAAAGGCCACCCTACAATAAGCAGGGAAACTGAGGCTGGCAGACACAGAATGGAAGTGATGTGGGGAATTCCTAATCCCATCTCACCATTGCTTTTGCACCACCACCCTTTAGCTCCTGACACAGAGAACAGAGAAATCACTCTCATCAGAGTCCAGCTGCTCACCCTACTCTTGCAAAAGGCCCAGCAGTGGCTGGGGTGTGGCTGCTGCCTTTGCATCACTGGGCTGGTAGAGACCTGACCTGCAGCCCTCACTCAGAGGGTGCGGCATGTGCTGAGCCTGGGACTGCCCAGTCACACCGGTGCCTGGAGTGCTGAGTAGCTTGAGCATAAGGGTCAAGGTCCAGCCTATACTGTAGTTCAGGAATGAATGGAGACCAGTTGATGTTGTCAGGGCCCAGAGGGTCCTGCTCCAGGCCAGAGAAGCTGATGTCCAGCAGGATCTTACTCAGGCTGTCATTCACTGTCTAGAACCAGGCCTCTGTCAGAGAACTATTGGCTGAAGGACTGGGGAACCTGTGGTTTCAGGGAGCCTGGCTTAGGGACCTCCAGATCTGAGGGGAAAAGCTGCTAAAGGGATCAGAGGCAAGGTCAAAGGATTCTGAAACGAGGAGCTCTCTGAGTGAATCAAAGAGAAGAATGCTTTTCAGTGGCTTGATGCTCAGATCCATCAGCCCCAGGGAGTCAGGGAGAGGGCCAGGGTGCCCTGGGGTCGCTGTACCAGGATAAAATCCAGCCCCCTCACTTTGGCAGGTGTAAGCCTCCAGGATTCAGGGGTTTTAGGGAGGAAGGTTTACGCATGGTAGCAGAGATAGGCAGCATCTCCTTAGTGGAGGTCTTGAAAGGTCCTCCTGGGGGCAGCCAAGCTGAAGGGTGGGCTCCTTGGACTCTACCAGGACAGGGAGGGCTCCACAGCCTGTTGAGATGTGCTGGGGCCCTCTGAGAAGACAAATTCAGGCTCATGCACACAGGGAAGCAACAAGCACTGTTTCCTTCAAGACAGACTCGTCTCCCTTTTCTCCTTCATTTGACCTACAGCATTTCTGAGACATCCCATGTTGCGAACTTGAGCTCACTGTAGGACTTCTTGGGCCTTGGATGGGAGAGTGGGATGAATCCTTCCAGGAATGAGATGACTCCTTTTGAAAGGTGGACATGGAGAAGGAGGGCTCTACACTTAGATGGGTCTCCCTAAGGGGGACATGTCCTCCCTGGGTTGGATGTCTTCCTCCTTGCTAGATTGAACCAGAAGTAAAGTCAACAGCCTTTCTGCAAGCAGGGGTTTCTCCTTCGCTGATCCAGCAGAGGAAGAGGGGCTGCACCCTCATCATCCAGCAGTACTTTGGCAGAAGTGTGGACTCACTTACTGTGGTGGGCTAGCTCTGAGTTCATGTGTGAAGCCTTCACAGCCAACGGCACCTTCACTGTGGGCTGCAACATCAGGGACTGGTTCATGGGGGACCAGATGGACACCAGGTACAGGTACGAGCTGACCAGTGGCAGCAGCAGCTTCATCCTCCTCCATACACCCAGGGGAAGTTCGGGTTTGATGTTCACATTCAGGCAGAGCTCCGCATTGGGCAACTTATGCTGCTTAAACACCTGGCCCAAAGTCAACAGTCTGTTCACAGTGGGGTGAATGGTCCAAAAGGAGGCTTTGCCACTGGCAGATGTCTCTCAAATGAGCATGTCATAGAGGGAAAGTTTGTGTCAAATGGATTTCTTGACCTGACTCTGCTCCAGGTGACAGTCCATTTTCTCCTCCACTTGTGCTTGGTGCTGCAGAACTCATCTTCCCAAGCCCTTGGATGCTGGTCCAGCTGCTGTCCAGAGTGCAACCTGCTGTGTCACTGCCAGTACCACTCTCCGTCGGTGCCCCGGTAGGGCTCCAGGTGGTCTAGGAACATTCACATCCCAACTCCTCAGCACTTCTGTCTTCTTGGAATCATCGCAGCTTTGGGCTTGTGACTGGGATCCTGGAGAACAAGTTGGGGCTCCCCTGCAACTGATGAGGAGGAGTTTGCTGGGCCCACTGCACTGCTGTCACTGTCTTTTCCTTTGGCAGTCAGCGCCATGATGATGCTGTGGATATGGGCTGTGTTGCGGATGGCCACCACTTCTGTGTTGGGCATGGTGGGGTGATTAGTAATCTTGATTCCAGCTGGAAACTTGCAAAAGCTGGATTGCTCCACTGTCTTGGAGGCCAGGGATTGACTATGCTCCTTTGGGGGAGGGGGAGTCTCTTAGACTCCTCTGGTGTTTCAGCTGGAACATTTTGAACAGGAAGGGGTAGCCCCTGTCTTTTGAGAGTCAGCGGCTGATGGGACTGGTTTTCATTCTGAGTCTGTGCTTTCACTCTCCATTGAGAATCACAAGCATGTGGCGCCACTGCTCAGGACCAAGCACGATACTTGGAGTTGGCTGGGCTGCAGTGCTGGCAGATGTAGCCTGGGAGCCCTTTGGGACGGGGGCCTGGACCACAGCTTTTGGGTTGTTCTGCTGTTTGAAATTGGCGCTGGTACATACAGTACAGATTTAATTCCATGTTGAAATACTTTTCGAAAGAGGCACACAGAAAATAACAAACAATCCCAAAATCATAGAAAAGCTTTCTTGTAAAGGAAGGAAACAGCCTTCCCATTGTATTGAATCAGAGAAGTTCAAGAAGGAGAAGGGAAAATCAGAGGACAGGATGTAACTCTCATTGAAAGGATGCTCAGAAAGTGCTGGAAGCTGGCGCCATCTGTTTGATGTCCTGGTCTCTGACCTGCTGTTGTTCTATACCCTAGTAATCTCTGCATGCCTGCATCTCTGACAGGATGCAGCACTGATAGCACACTCAAGAACGAGTGCTGAACAGTTAACTGTAGACCAAGATGAATTCAAAATTATACTTTCAAAATAGATCAATCTTGGCAAAGCAACCCCTCCTGTATTTTAATCTATAAGAGGATTTTTATCTTGCTTGAACAACTGCATCAGTCTCCAGATCCCTTAAATTCCAAAAATGATGACCTCAGCAGTAATTGTATCTCATGAAAGTAAGAGCACATTTGTATTTGTATTTTTGGAAATGAAGCTGAGTGCTATTTTCTCAGACTCATCTATAACAGAGGCGTACTTGGACCCCCTCACACACACACACACACACACACACACATTCATAATAGAACTACCCATTTGAATATATTTTTCTTGCCCCAACTTTGGATTTTTGTCTGCTGAACAAAGGAGACCTTTTCTGTAGTCAGACCTGTTCTTTGATGAGTGACTACGGGTAGAAAGCCTCAAATCAAAATGGGTCAGATATATTTATATAAAAAAGTATAAGTTAATGTCCCTGTGCTAATTTTATTTTAGTCATATGAATAACTGAAGTGTGTGAGAACCAGAGATTCAACTTTCTTAATGCGTTTTAGGGTTATCAACAAAGACTAAAACCAGATAGTTAAACTTCTTAAGTCTTTTGAGACATCTCATTCTCAACCAATTCTTTTTAAATAATGATAAACACTGGGAATGGAACTTCTAGACTTTTTGTCTCATTACATTAACCCATTCGGTCAGTGCCCATAGGAATAAACAGTAGGGACAGCTATCTGCTTCCTGGAGAACTCATATGCTTTCTAGTCTGTTACATTTTGTTCTTTCAGCAATCCAGTAAAATACATGTGATTGTCTTTGTTTTATGTAAGAATCTCAGCTTTGGAAGATAATATAGTTTATTCAACTGAACACAGAATATCAAGGACAGGACAGAAATTTAAATTGCCTAGACAGTGACCTAAAAATAAAATAAATTTCTCTCCTCTCTCTCTCTTCTCTCTCTCTCTCTCTCCTTCTCTCTCTCTCTCTCATTCCAGAAATAGGACAAAAATATTTAACTGCAGAAATCCTGCCCAAATTCAAAGAATTTCAAGTCTCACTGTCAATGTAATTTAAAGATAATACAAGGATATGTTAGATTGACTATATCCTCAGACAGGAAAATAATGACATAATAGGTTTCAGTTATCACAGCCAGACATGATGATTTACCTAATAACTTCAAGATGTTTATTTTTCATTGTCAGGTCCTGTTCAATTTTTGCTACATTTATGATACTTTCTTTGTTCCCTGGTGGTGTTATTTAATGTTTATTTTTAATAAAACCATAATATTATGCTTCTCTTTTCTTTTTCAGGCTATTCCAGGTATTTCAGAAAAGGAAAAAGCTGGTAAGTTGACATTTCATGTTCTCTCATGCCAGTTTCAGAATAAAATTCCATCTTAAAATAGACATTTCATTGAATATCTAAATGTACAAATGTCATGAATGTCTGAAAAAGTGATACTGTTGAATTGCTGAAAAGAAAACTCCACTTTGTTCCTAATATTTCTCATATATATATATATATATATAGTTTTATAACAGTATATTATATTAGTATAATACTTCAATACTTCCTATAGCCATACAGCTCATTTTAATTACAATATATTTTTTTCTTAAGAGAAAGAATTTCATGTTGATCCATGTGATAAGGAATGGTCTTTGGAGATTGCTTGTTAATGTATATTGGGATTTCCCTTTGGATCTTAAGTATCTTATTCAAGAGGCATAGAAAAAGTGTACTGAAATAATGTTAAAAGCTAATATGATATTATCAAAAATACAGGTATGAAGCAAAATGAATGACACTACCAGAGAAAGAATTACTTTTCCATGCTCTGATTATGTCTAACAGTGTTATGAGAAAATAGGGATTGATAAAAAATGTGGAAATATGAAAAACTAGACTTAAGTTCATAGAATTATGTGCTTTTGAAAATATTTCTCCCTGTTGTCTTATGTGTTCTGCATAGTGAAAACAAAAGCAAAACATTAAACATAGATAACAGGAGTGCCACAGCACTTGCAACACATCACTTAGCTTATAGACATTTGTGATGTTTAAGAGCCATATTTAAAATGTATAGTGTTAGCTGTGCAATGTCATGATTTTAAATGTTTTACACTGAAGTATTAGAGTTCATCTGATATAATTTTTTTTACTAAGGATGTTCATCTTCTATTTTAGAGATCTTCTTTTTGCTGCTAGATAGCTTTCACACAAAAGTTTTCATAGTTTGCTCCTTCTGAGAGATCACTTTTCTTCCGTGTTTAGAGCATGCGTAATTTCTTCACTCCATAATACTGTTGAGAATCCTTCAAAATAGGAGCAAAATATCGAATTGGCTTCATGTCAGCAGAAGAAAAAACTGCTCTCCTCAAATGTACTAATATTGAATGGATTAACTACATACATTAAATTCATTTAATTACAGTTTGAAAGATCCAATATTTTTAAACAGATTTTGCTAGGGGCTGGGGATTTAGCTCAGCGGCAAAAGTGCCTGCCTGGCAAGCGCAAGGTCGTGAGTTCGGTTCCCGGTACCAGAGAAAAACCAAAAACAAAACAAAATAAACAGATTTTGCTGATTATCTAGTTAAAACAAGTAATAAATAGTTTAATAAGCAGATACATTATAATGAAAAAGAACCTTAGCTAAATTTCCACTTTATCTTGGGTTGTGATATTTTCCATGATGCCCCAGATGATCTGAAATTTCAACAAAGTATGTAACAAGGCAAGGCTGTCCCCTTGTTTCAGAAGATCAGCAAATGATTTTGTACACCAAGGAGAAAATTTGTATATAAATTGTTGACTGGTGGAAAGGACAAAGAGGAATGGAAATGTTGTCTGAGGAGATACGGAGACAAAAAGCTACCTTCTCGCTTTTCTGCTTAAATGGCCTCAATTTGGGAAGGGGAAGCAACTTTATTTTGTAAGCTTCTTGAGTATTTAATATTATTACTGCAACAAAGAACTAATTAAACAGAGAACACAAATATAATGTAATCACAACTTCTTATCATCATTGGGGAAATTTTCCTTCTCAACAATAATGAGAATTAGCCATGATTTTTTATCTAACAGTACTTTAGATCATTTCTATGTTGGTGGGCACAAATGAAAAGAGCTTTAGAGCAGAGCCAGGGTGCACTCAGTGCTGAACAAAAGCAGTTATTATGGGACAGGGGTGAGAGATAAAGTCTGATATGGGACAAGAAACAAAAAAATCAATCCAGTTGGACAAAAATCCAGAGTTTAGAGGGTGGGAGAAGGAAAACTGGTCCATGCTTGAAACATGGCCCCACCTCCACCCCAAACCATCTTGGGAAAGAGCTGGGCTGAGAGAGAAAGCAAGTTGACCCCTCAGAGATGGTCTGGATTATTAAATAAGCCCTCAGTTAAGGTACCTTCCCTGATGGGTGCAGCAAAGTTGGACAGCTCCAACTCAGGGTCTCAAGGAAACTGAAAGCAGAGTGGAGTAAAATGTTATAGTCACACACCAGCAATCCCCATCCTCACAGCCTGCAGGTTACAAGACTCTGGGAAAGAGAAGTTTCCTCCAACACACAATTCTTAAAATAATAATTGCAATAATAACCTGCTTATTTTTCCTACATAAAGTAGGATGGTAATACATGGAGCACTCAATGCCCTTCATGGGAGGGGAAACCCATGAAGAAGGGCAAAAGAAAATAAACCTCAGTTCTGGGGCAAAATCATAAAAAAAAACCTCAGTGACAGTGCTATTTCCAGGAACTGGAACAGAGGGAAAGCATCCTCTTGTGGTTTCTGCGGGTGGAGATGAAACAGATAACAAAATCAGAACCCGGGATAACAGCCTTTCGGCAAGAAAAAACTGTGAAGGGAAAACACACAATTCACAATTATTACTCTCCAAACTGACCAAGATAATTGGATCCGTGGAGATCTGCAGAAGAACAAACCCAGAGCTCAAAGCCAGGACACAAGTTAGGAGGGAGCAAAGTCCCCTAGGCTTTTGTTAGGCAATTGCCTCCAAAGAGGAAATTGCATGAATAATTGAAACCAGCAACACCAGTGAAGAGGAGCGATGGGGGCAGAACTGCCTTACTGCTGTAACAACTGTGTGAAGGCTTTTACTCTTATTTCTGTGCTGATTTTGGCAAATGTGATTATTTTGGTAAATGTGGTTATTTTAACCTTGCCAGTTTATTGGACTTGGGCTATTCACTTTGGTTCTTATCATTTCTGTTGGTTTTTTTATTCTCTATTTTCATTGTTCTCATTCTTCTTTCTTTTGGTTCTTATTAGTATTGTATGATTATAATGCTAAGTTTCAAGGGTTTCCTGTTTGACCTGCTTGCTTGCTCGCTCTCTCTCTCTCTCTCTCTCTCTCTTTCCTCCTAATCTTCAAATCTCACCTCCCTTTAATTTTAGACCTTTTCTAATCCTCACTATCTCACATTTTACCTTCCCCCATCCCCCATCTATGTAATGTCAAAAACATAACATGAGACTGTAAAAGTGCATTAGAGAGTAAAAATTAACCAGTTCTATAAAGTAAACAGTACCATTTAAGCATATGTCAGGGTAATTCGTAACAAAATTGACCTTGGAGAAACCAAACAAAACTGTCAACAAATACCTTAACAGTTACTAGCAATCTCAGTCTCCCACAGTCTCTAAATACACTGCCATCCACTTCTCTACATCCTATTGACTACACAAATATTCTTCCAAATCCCTCTGTACAGCAGTCCTTTACCCCAGCTATAAAATAACTCCATCAGAGACCAACTTCCTATTTTCATATTTCCTATTGACATAGCTCTTATCTTCCTCTCTTCCCATTGACATATCCCCTTCCCTTTACCCTTCCTATATTCCTATAGATTATACATCTCAGTACAATGCAGCCTGTAAGGGGTATTGAAAAAACAGGTAAATTATCAAAATGAATTTTAATGTCTATGATTAACGTATGCTGGGTTCTATTAACATTGTTATAAACAATAGAAATATGCTCCTTATATCATAGTAACAGAGTGCATCCTAGACGCTTTAAATGGAAAAGCTTGTGGGGATGAAAACAGCCTTAGACAAATAAAGCCATGAACACAGCAATGGAAAACAAGTTCTAACTAAAGAGATCTTCCTATGAACCAATCCCTCCACACTCTATCTGACTGGCACTCCCAGCACCCCAGCACCCCAGCACCAAGAATATATTTATATGTGTGTGTGTGCATATATATATATATATATATATATATATATATATATGTGTGTGTGTGTGTGTGTGTGTGTGTGTGTGTGTGTGTATCCAGGGTCTCTCAACATCCCCCAAACAGATTTAAAGGGCATCAATAGAGAGGAAAGCAAACATTGCACCACTGGAGTTGTACAAAATGATAATAAAGGGGAAAAGAAACTTGGCAGATTCCCAAAACGATGGCAATAACACAGAAAATGATCAATATAGATATGGAAGAAACAAATACAAAATAGAAAGAGATGAGTAAAATTCTTCAAAAGAGAAATGACAAATTTACCAAAGACATAGACTCTGTGAAAAAGTTTTCAGAAAGAATCACTGGAGGTGAAAAATTGTATAAATTGCAGAAGTGGTGTGAAGACAGTGTTTCTGAAATGGGGAATAAAATGGAAAATCAAGATGAATTACTCAGAGAAGCCTTAAAAACAGTAAGAGAACAAGAAAAATTCATCCAAAGATGATGCCAAGAAGAATAATCTAAGGCTAATTGGAGTTAGAGAGAAATTAGAAGACAATACTTACTGGATAAAAAATCTTTTTACAGATCATAATAGAAAACTTTTCTAGGTATGAGGAAAGATTTCAACATACAGGTAAGCAGGACTTACAGAACACAAACTGACTACAATAAGAAAAGAAGCTCCCCACCGCATACCAAGTCAAACTCCTTGAAGTCTGCCAAAAACACAAACTCTTTAGAGCTGTCAGGGAAAAGCAAAACACAACATGTAAGGGTAACCTCATCAGGTTTACAGCAGAATTCTCAGCACAAATTTAATGGCCAGGAGAATTTGGAGTATAGCATTTCAAGTCCTAAAAGCAAACAAATTTCAACCCAGACTAATACTTCTGGGAAAACTGTCTTTCAGAATTGATGGAGAAATGAGGCTATTTCAAAACAAAAAACACCTTCATAGATATATTAATACCAAATCACGACTCAAAAAAAAAAAAAACACCTCAGAAACATCCTAGACAGACACAACAAAACCAACAAAAAAAA
>NW_004955463.1:3796164-3797278 GCF_000276665.1 Chinchilla lanigera
AAAAAAAAAAAAAAAAGTCAAATAAAACAAATACATCAAGCAAGGCAAGCAGTCAAATAAGAAATGAAAGAAAAAGTAAATGTGTCATTATCAAGGGGGAAAAGCAGTAACAGAAATAAATCAATATCTTTCAGTAAAAACTCCCAATGTAAGTGGCCTTGACTCCCCACTTAAAAGTCACTGATTGACAGGCTTATCAGAAAACAGAATCCAACAGTCTGTTGCAATCAATAATTCATCTCATCCCAAAAGAAATTCATGGACTAAAAATCAAAGGAGGGGAAACAACATTTCATGCATTAGGATTGTAAAAGCAAGAAGGGATACCAATCTCATTCTTAGACAAAGAAAACTTCAAGCTAAAATTGATCAGTAGTGCCCAGGAAGGTCACTATATATTAATAAATGGAACAATCCAATAGGAAGAGATAACAATTACAAATATAGTGTGCAACAAATGTTGGAGCACCTAACTTCATAAAACAAATACTGTTGGACATAAATGATCAAATAAACACTATAATCATAGTGAGTGACCTCAATACCTCTACTTTCACAAACGGACAGATCAACTAAACAAAAAAATCAACAAAGAAATATCAGAGCTGAACCACACCCTCAAAAAAAGGACTTGATAGATAACAAGAGAATGTACTACCCTACTATGATAGAATATACTTCCTTTTAGGAGCACACAATCTTCACTAAAATGGAACACATATTCATCCACAAGACCTGTGTAAGTAAATACAAAAGAATTAAAATCACCCCATATGCACTATTAGCTCATCATGCATTAAAACTAATAATCAATCAAGCAAAGAACCACAGAAAATTCATAAGTACCTTGAGACTTAATGATACACTCCTGAACACTCAGTGTGTCTCAGAAGAAATCAAACAATTTCTAGAATCCAATGACAATGTCAGTACAACACACCAGAGCCAATGGGACACAACCAAAGCAGTTCTAAGTGAGAAATTTAGTGCATCAGTGCTCACATTAGAAAAACAGAGTGAGGGCTGGGGATTTAGCTCAGCGGCAAAGGCGCCTGCCTGGCAAGCGCAAGGTCGTGAGTTCGGTTCCTGGTACCGGAGAAAAACCAAAAAAAAA
>NW_004955463.1:3797378-3799794 GCF_000276665.1 Chinchilla lanigera
AAAAAAAAAAAAAAAAAAAAAGAAAAAAACAGAGTGAGCTCAAATAAATAGTCTACTGATGAACCTCAAGATACTTGCAAAACACCAACAGTCCAAATCCAAACCTATTTTAAAACCTATTTGAAATCATAAAGATCAAAGTGGAAATTAACAAAATTGAAACTGAAAAACAATATAAAGAATCAATAAATTAGAGTTGGTTCTTTGAAAGAATAAACAAAATAGATAAACAAACTCATTCAAATTTATGAAAAGATGGATGTAAAAGACTCACATTAATGTAATTAGGAGTAGAAAAGACAAAATCACAATGGGCACTATAGAAATCCAGAAGGTCACTAGTAACTACTATGAAAATATGTACTTCAAAAAATTTGAAAATCTTCAGGAAATGGACAGATTCTTAAACACATACAAATTACAAAAACTGAAACAAGACATAAAACTTCTGAACAATCCAATAATAAACTATTAAATTGAGACTGTAATAAAAATGTTATCAACTGAGAAAAGCCTCCATGAATTTACTGGTGAATTCTACAAAACCATCAAGGAGAATATAACACCAATACTCTTCAAACTCTTTAATGAAATTGACAAGGAAGGAATGCTTCCAAGCTCATTCCTGGAAGGCAGCATCACTCTGATCCCAAAACCAAAGACCAAACTGAAAAAGAAAACACTACAAGCCAATCTCTTTAATGATACATAGATTCAAAAATCCTCAATAAGATATTGGCATACAGAACTCAACAAATTACTGAAAAGATCATATGTCATGACCAAGTATGTTTCATCCCAGAAGTACAAGGAAGTTTCAATATATGCAATTCAATAAATATAATACACCATGTAAACAGAAGCAATGACAGAAACAGTTGATCATATCTATAGAAGCAGATAAAGCTTTTGACAAAATGCAGCATCCATTCATGATAAAAAAACACTAAGAAAATATGTATAGAAGGAATATACTTCAATCTGATACAAGCCACTTATGACAAACCAACTGCCAACATCATATTAAATAGGGAGAAAGCTGAAAGCTTTCCCTCTAATATCAAGACTAAGATAAACATGTCTACTATCACTATTTTTGTTCAGTATAGTACTTGAAACATTAGCCAGAGCAATTAGGCAAGAGAAAGAGATAAAAGAAGAAGGAAAGGATATAGGAAAAGAACAAGTCAAGTTACCATTTTCTGTAGATGACATGATCCTTTACAGAGAAGAGCCAAAAGACTTCTAGAATTGATAATGATGATCAGCAGTGTAACAGGATACAAAATCAACATGCAGAAATCATGAGCATTCTTATACATCAATATTTCCTGAGATAGAAATTAGGAAAACAATGCCATACCAATAGGATCATGAAAAATTAAATACTTAGGAGTTAACCTAACCAAGGAAGTAAAAAACCTCAACAATAAAAACTATAGAACTCTGAAAAAGAAGATTGAAGACATTATCAGGAAATGGAAATATATCCCTTGTTCCTGGATACACAGAACCAATATAATCAAAATTATATTCACAATTAAAATTTCAATCAAAAGACCAATAACATGCATCACAGATCTATAAAAAGCAGTCTTGAAATTCATATGGAAGAAGAAGGTAGCAAGAATAACAAAACCAATCCTGGTCAACAAAAGTAAAGCAGGAAGCATCATAATCCTGGGTTGCAAGTTATACTACAAAACTAGGGTGATAAAAACAACATGATATTGACATAGAAAAAGATATATGTATAAATGGAACAGAATAGAGGACATAGAGACAGCTCCAGACACACTCAGACACTTGATCTTTGACATATGTTGGAGAAAATATAACCTCTAGCAAATAGCTGGAAAAACTGGTTATACACATGCAGACGATTGAAGTTATATCCATATCTCTCAACATGTACTAAACTAAAATCAAAATGGATCAAAGACTTAAATATTAAAACAGAAGCCTTGAGCCTGACATGGTGGTGCACACCTGTAGTCCCAGGACTCAGGAAGCTGAGGCAGGAGGATTGTTATGAGTTCGAGCCCAGCCTGGGCTACAGAGTGAGCTCAAGGCCAGCCTAAACTGCAGAGTGAGACCCTGCCTCAAAAAGACAAAAATAAAAAATAAAAATAAAACAGAATCCCTTAAGCTGTTGGGAAATAAAATGGGGAAACACTTGAAGTCGTAGGCATAGGAATAACTTTCCAAAGAGAGCTCCAGTTCTCTTAAGAAATAACAGCAAGAGTCAACAAATAGGACTACATCAAATTAAAAAGCTTCTGCAGATCAAAGGAAAAAGCTAAGAGTAAAGAGACAGCATCCAGAATGGGAAAAAGTGGAGCTCCAGTTGCAGAATTGGTACTTGTACAGAATGGGAAAAAGTTTGGCTAGCTATAGCTCAGACAGAGATTTCATA
>NW_004955463.1:3799984-3801849 GCF_000276665.1 Chinchilla lanigera
GACAGGTGCTGTGTCACTGAGCTGTATCCCCAGCCCTTATATCTAGATTACATAAAGAACTCAAAACGCTACCCAAAATAAAAGGCCCAATCAAAAATGGGCAACAGAAATAAATAATTATTTCTTGGAGAAATACAAATGTCCAATAAATACATGAGAAAATGTTCAATAATTAAAGAAGTGCAAATCAAACCAACACTGAGGTTTCATTTTACATCAGAAAGAATGGCCATCATGAAGAGATCATATAATAACTAACACTAATGAGAATGTGCTAGGAAAGGAACCCTCCTACATCGCTGGTTGGAATGTAAACTAGGGCAACTATTGTCAAAATCATATGGAGATTACTCAAAAAGCTAAAATAGAAATTCCATTTAATGGAGCTATTTCACTTCTAGGCATCTTTCCAAAAGAACAAATGACGTCATATTACAGCAAAACATGCATACAATGTTTATAGCAGCACACCTCACAAAACCATAGCTAAATCTTACAAGAGCCCCATATGCCCCTCCACAGATGAATGAATAAAGAACATGAGGCATCTATACATATTAGAATACTACTCAGCTATAAATAAGGGTAACTTTGAGTTGTTTGTAGGAAAATGGATGCAGCTTGAAAACATAATGTTAAGTGAAGTAAATCAGACACCTAAGCTTAAATACTACATGATTTCTCTCGTATGAAAAATCTGAAGTATAGATAAAATGAAAGGCAAAATAAAAGACAGATAAAAGGAAGTAGGGAGGTAGATCTTTTACAAATAGGAAGGAGAACAAAAGATGGAGCATGCAGGGAGGGGAATGTGGAAAGAATTAAGACTTATTGCATACATCTACCACTACCCACACTGAATGCAATTATTATGGGTCAGACACAAGAACTGAAAAAAGATAAAAATGAAGGAATATGATCTAAAAATGGAAGGAGGGCTGTGGGAGGAAAAGGGATAGAAGCTACAAAGAATTAAAACATATGGAGTACATACTTAACTATGTAATTAGCTACTCCCTAAGATAATTGTAAACACTATACACTGCAAATATGTGCTAATATAAAAAGTTAATGTGCAAAGAGCTGTTAGATTCAATTTACAGAAGTTCCAAGATAGCTGTGAAAAATAGGATCCACTGATCAAAAGGGATGACCTGCCCCAACCCCAGACACCTGGAAAGCACAACGCACATACCTAGCAACCCAAGATGAAATGAACTCATTTGAAGAGAATCTGGCTTCTCCTACATGTTAAAATATTAGAGTGATTGGAATTTCTCACTTGACCTTAGCCAAGAGGCTAAGAAACAGTAATGGTTAGAATTTTGATACAGTTTCTCAAGAAGGTGCTAGGTTGAAGAGAAAATATAGTTTTAGTTGATGACATAAATGTAGGAAAGAAATCATTTCTATGAAAGTGAGTATTAAATATACTTGTCAAGACAAATACTTATGTTTGAGTTTTTTTTGAATAATGGTAACACATTGGACAATTCAAAAGAGAATATAATTTATTTCAAAAGTTGCAAGGATTATAACAGTCTAAGCATTTTAATTCTTATATTTCTAAACTTTCCCATGTTCTATTTAAAATATTAAAAATATTGTCAGTGTTTTGTATACAAGTGCAAATCTCCTTATTGCTAATTCTGTGATCCCTATTTTAAGCTCCCACTGGACAAAGGAACAGTCATGGAGGCAGAGGACACAGTCATTGAGTGGGGGGGCGGGCGTAACTGAACTCTTAAATTGGATTAAGTTTCATACCCACCCCTAAAGCTTGTCATTTTTTTTTCTGTCCTGCTAAATGAATGCAGCCTATTGTTCCTTTTTAAGAAAGTCTATTTTATTTTATTTTTTTTTTT
>NW_004955463.1:3801949-3821816 GCF_000276665.1 Chinchilla lanigera
TTTTTTTTTGGTTTTTCTCCGGTACCAGGAACCGAACTCACGACCTTGCGCTTGCCAGGCAGGCGCTTTGCCGCTGAGCTAAATCCCCAGCCCCAAGAAAGTCTATTTTAATGTGTGTGACCTCTCATCCAAGACAACTGGAATCAACTCTCCTAGGCTTTGTGAGGTCCTAAAAAGAATCATTTTGGGGACATTTCGTTAATCATTCCTGCGCTGCAGTTGTGGGGTTGCTTCTGTGTGGGCTTTAGACCAGCCATCTTCTCTTCTGATCTGAGTTACTATGTTAACTCAACCTGGCAGGATCTGGTTTGCTGTGTCCTCTGCCGCATGAGGACAAAATACCCCAAGGGGAACCACTTTTGAAGCAGGCTTCTATGGAGGTTTACAAAGATTTACTGAACAGCAACATATCCTAGAAATCATGTTATAGATCAAGGGAACAACTTTGAATAAGATACAGCCCCCGTCCCCACGGAACTCAAGCTGTAGTCTGAGAATATCATATTTTTCAGCATCCTTCTTCTCTTCTTATCAAGTAACAATTTCCGAACCCACCTTATTCCAAAGCTTCCTAGGAAAAAAATCACATTAAATATTGGTTTTCCACATATGAATGTACATTCTTAGGACCTGAAGTAAGGTCCAACCGAGTTTTGTTCAATAATTAGACCAAATCACATAAGTAGCAATACATATATAATTGTATCCAATAGATAATGCTTTCATCTAACCTCCATTAGCCCCCAGAGTCTGTGTGTCCCTCAAGAGTTGGCCAATGCCGTTGGTATATTCTCCAGAATGTTATCTTCTACCTTGTCTGGCCTCCCACAAATTACTTAACTCTTTCCCCTCATTAACAGAGCATAAATAACCTGCCATGCTATTATTTAAGTGACAAAGGTTGACTCACAGTAGGCTCTAAACAGAGGTGGCTGTTTTTTATGATAATTAGTGGTGCACATAATCACTTTACGTACAGGCCAAATAGACACTAACTTTGTCTCCGCTGTCCAGATGTGTGGGAAGAGTCTTTACACACTTGGGGAACCAAGTAACAGTTGAGTAGCTGTCCATGTGGAAGAGACTGATCACTCACCTCCACGTCTTCTTAGTGAGCTAATTCACAGGAAGGTTATCATGTGAAAGTGGAGCTGGTCACACTTTAACCCCTCATTAGAAACTTTCTCTGTGTGAGGCTGAAATTCTCTCCTGTGGACAGTCTTCAGTTTCCACAAAAAATTAGTTTCTGGGAAATGCATTCTCTATGTCCCACTTTGTATGAGTCCTTTAGCCCCTAGACCCTGAGCCCCCTGGACAATTCAATCTATTGGATCCCATCTACCCAAAAACCCAGCTAGGTTCCTAGATTATCCTGCCGTCCCCACCCTCCCCCAACTCCTGCACACGACACTGCCAACATTGCGTGTCCCTTGCCTCTATCTGTTGCTCCTGCCACCCCTCTCACTCAGGGCTCATTGTCCACTGCAGTTTCACAAAAATGTCCAGAACTGTTTCTCTGTTTTATTTGTTTCATTACATCCATCTGCTCCCTACACGGTCACCAGAGTTATCTTGGAAAAGTGGGAACCTGATCATATGATTTGCTCTTCTATTTTCTCTGTCTCCTGTTGTCTAAAGGATAAAATCAAACTTTCCTGCTTGACATGCCTGTTTGTAGTCTAGACACAGCGTATTTCACTGCACAGGATATTCCTTTCACCCCTCCCATCCATCCTCTGCTTTACTTCCCCCTGACCAGTTGTGGACTAAACTAGCAGGCTTACTCCTGTCTGTCTTCTCCAGTCAGCCAATGAGGAAACTCCCAGGAGACCCTGGTTGCCGGTGTCTGGCCAATGACCTGCAGTGATTCATTCCCCAAAAATCACACCGCTGTCTTTTAAACAAGCTTTCCATACAGTTTTACAGCATAGGACAACCATGCTCTCATCTTACCCTGTGGGTTCCCTGCTCTTATATAAACAGTCCTGATGGTAAACTTGCCTCGATGTGTGCAGTGTGCCATTTACTTCCTGCTAGGAGCTTCACTGATGCACATATCGCTCTGTTCCCTTTTCCCTTTTATTTTGTTCTATTGGTTGGTGCAACCACAGTCCCCATGTACAACTCTAGAGCACCTTCCTCCTCTTTCTCCTTCCTAAATCAATGGACTGCACCTGTTGCTATAAAAATAGAGATGATGGGCAAAAATAGAAAGGTAATGATTTCAGAAAAATACAATGACTATGTTTTTTCCATTTTAATTGAAAATAGTGACATTTAATCCTATAGGGGAGAAGTATATCTACCCTATGACACAGAATGCATTTCCTATTGAATAGAAGTGTGTAATATAGAAAACTAGCACTGTATTTGAGACACTAAAATATGACTCTCCGGATGTATTTGCAAGTAGTAATATGAAGCAATGTGCAATTCCTTATTTAAAATTTAAATCACAGAATAACTCTCCAGTTTTGTCAGGCTACCTGAGAGCCCATGGACCATTATTATTAGGGGAAAACCTGCCCTTTTCCCTTCTCTGTCTTGAAAATGCTACATATTTTGTAGCATTTTGTAACATCTAGCAATCCTATCATATTCATAATGAATTATTTCTCAGGCAAATTTAATCATTAATTTTACTGTGCTCCTAAAACCTGTGTATTTTCTGTTACAGTTTTGTTATCTTTTTAAGGTATTCTCTTCACAAGGTTGAGTTTTTAATTGGTCAAGAATACTGTCTTTCCGTGCCCTGTGGTAAAAATAGTTATTACCACCTAGGAGATATGCATTATTCAGTAAACTATAATCACAAAGACACTTTGGTTGTAATATTAGTGATTCTGAATGAACATAGTTCTAAAGCTTTTTATCTGACCTTCTTTCTTCCTCCCTCCATTTACGCTACTCCCTCCAGAGCGGCAAAGTGTCTCAAGCAGGTTATTAATTAATGGTACAATTTGGGGAACTATCCAATACAAATATATAATGGATACCATTGAAAAGACAATTGAGAATCTGACCTCGGTTTATTTCCTTGTTCATTTTTCTAAGAGTGTTTGTTCTCCCGCCTTGAGGTTATTTGGTTGGCTAGGAAATGTTAAATTCAAGATAATGAATAATTATAGCCTGAGACATTTGTGAAAGATATCATTCAGGAGCACACAAGAGAGTCCCAGTCTTCCTAAACTTTATGTTGTGGTTTGCGGGGCAGAAAACAGGAACCAAACACTTCTTTGTGACAAATGTGTGAGAGGAAAAGCCAGGATTTTCATAATTTCATCCCATGCTCCTTGTAAACATGCCAAATAACAAAGCCCAGACTTGCTGGCTTTGGGAATTAGTTTTTTGGGCTGCCTTTGATCACTGAGAAGGGAAATGTGGATGACTTGAGGATGGGATCTAAAATAAAAACTAAAATAGAAAGATACTTCCTGTTTATTCATGTGACCATCATTGCTCGGATTCAGAGCAGTACCCATGTGATCTATTCCACTCTCAGTTGTGCTCCAATATTTACATATCCAAAGAGATTTGATTAAGAGGACTGTCCCATATCAGAATTCTTTGACAAACTACTCTGTATCATGTCTCCATTTTGGTATGCGTCAGATTGGTTTTATTACTATCTCATAAACTAAATTATGAACACTTTGAAAGACAGAACTTTGTTTTATTCAACCCTGTATTCCCAACGTGTAGCATTACTGTTTTTGCTTGATGTTTGATAAATGAATGAATAAATAATACCTTTGTTAATAGCAAAGACTTTGCTCTGTGTAAAAGATGCACCCCAAGCCAAATATAGAATCACCTAGTTTAAGTCAAGTTCCTCTGATAACTGCTAAGCTCCCCACCCTCACTGTATTGTAAAATTCAGCAGGACCTGAAAACTGTATTTATCTGGCCGGGTGAGGCTTTGGCTAACATTCTAGATTCTTTGTTCTCAGAAATTGGATTTCACTATTTTTATACTAGTGGCTTATAGATACTCTCACTTCATTTTTTAAAAAGTATTATAATCTCTACTTCCCTGCTTTTTTATTAGGAAGGAATTTAGGCTATGCCCACACATCACATCTCCAATTCCCTGAAACCCAGTGTAAACTAATCCAAAAATTGTGTGATTGACTGGGCTCCTCAGAGGATACACATTAGCTTTTAAGTATCAAAGGAGCACATGAAAAATAGAAAAAGCTATTCTAAATACCAAAGATCTTGAACTCAGAATATTTTTAATAAGATAATTTTCTAAAGGTTTCTTAGTTTTATATTGTCTTTTTATTTATTACTAAATAAGTGGATAAAATTTACTATATCACTAGAGTCAATAAAATATATATCCTTTTCTTCTCATTTATATTCCAAGCAACATTGATATGTGATAATTTCTCTTTTTTTAAATTTTATTTTACAGAGAGTAGTAAAAGAAAAACAAAATCAGTGGCAGCATACCAGCATCACAAACATAAACAAACCAAAGCAAAAACATTTAAAGTGCTACAGGGTTTCAAGATAAAATAATATGAATTAACAGTGGATGTTATATTGCATATCACTATCCTCAACTACACTGCTCAGATTACCAGATATAAGAATGGAAGATTGTTCAAACCATTAAAGAGAATAAGAAGATAATTATTAGATAAAACATTAGAAATTAACAAGTTTCAAATCAAATATTGTGTCCTGCACTTGGGGTGGTCTTTCTGTAGCTGAAAGTCATGGTTCACTGCCGTCTCTCTTACAGTGCTTAGTCTTGACTAGGATGTATTTCTTTTCATGAATTATCTTGTTTATCAGGCTGTGAGCTCCATCTTTGCCACAAGTATGGCATTTTGTACAGAGAAGGTGCTCAAGAAATAGTTTTGCAACAATCAACTTATTTGTCACCCAAACAAGTCCAGCCAGCGCACCTGAAACCTTTAGTTCATTCCTGGCTAGGACTTTTCCCAATATTTGATCAATTGGATATGTCTTCTTCCAGAATGTCTTCTAAACCCCTTTTCTTTGTTATTTCTTGGAAGGAATAGCTATTGAAGGTTTGAAGGGATGACTAGGAAGTATCTGTGTGGGCCATTGAGACAATTTTGCATTTTAGTGTTTTAATTACCTTTGACTTTTATCTGTAGAAAAATTAATGTGTTTATTTCAGTGACCTTGAAGAAAGATAATTTTTGAACAGATCCTTCTTCATAAATTTGACATAAAAATCAGTAAAAGAGCTTTCATTCAGTTTCAAATCATATGTGATTATTTCTTAAATGCCTTCAATTATTATATGTGATTATTTCTTAAATGCCTTCAATGCATTACAGTTCAGTCATTTTTATTAATCATGTGCATATGTGTACAGATATGTCCCTGAAGGTAGTTGTTCATTGGTTCTAGTTTTTCTGGAGAGGTACATTTACTTTAAATGTTATTCCTGTTGGAATAAGAAATAGCATAGAATTCTGTGACATGACAAGAGAATTTTCTTCTCTTATTAACCTTCTGTTGGTAAAAAGCACTTTGATAATTTTCTACAGGCAAGAGTTTGTCAATATCTTTTCCAAAGAAGGTCATGGCCATTTATGTTGTAGAAGAAAACATGATTTTGAAATATGATCTGAACAATTCTTTCTTTTTTTATTTTAAAGAGAAAAAAACTAACAAAACAACAACAATGAAGACAAAAGCAAGGCATTCATTAACAGCTATAACAAGTCAACCAATGCCTAAAAGAAGGCTGGTGCACCATCTTGCTATTGTGTGCCTGCCATGAAGAAAATAATCTGAGTACTATGCATAATGAGGTAGAAAAGATCAAATGGAGCTCCAAAAGTATTACTTTAGCAAAACGTGGAGTTTTTCATTTTGACAATTTTCAACCCATTGAACTTCTCCCCAAAACATATTCTAGTGACTCTCAACTGCTAATATTATGGAATTTTTTTAATATAAATCTTAATTCTGTTCATTCCTATGGACTTAAAGAAATATATTAGTAGAAGATAGCAATATGATTCAATGCTTCATTAATCTCCCTACCTCTTTAATGAGCCTGCAGTCTTTTGGGAGATACTTATTGTTCCCTCCACCCCATGCTGTAATTTTCTGAAAGGTAGATGTTTTCCCAGAATCTCTATAATATCAGCTTCTAAACAAATATTTGAGTTAATGTGTGTCAAGTAAATGACTGACAGTAATAACAAGAACTTACTCTGTGCCTGCACTTTTCCAAGCACTTTATATACATAAACTCACCTAACCTTTGCAGCCTTAAGAGACAGGTGTTCTGTATACTCACATTATAAACACAAAGAATCTGAGGTTTCCTAAGATACCCAAAGTCACACAGTAGCCAAGACAAGATGCAAGCAACCGCTGCAGACTGCAGTGCATGTTCTTACCCTCTGTACGGTATGCAATGCTACAGAATGCCTCAGGCCAACTGATTGAAGTTTCTATAATCTGGCCTTACCCTTCCTTTCCAACCCTACCTTCCATCTTCATCTGACATGCACCATCTGTTGTGGCAGTGGTAACAACCTCAGTCTTCTCCTGAATTTGCTTCTACATAACATGAGCTCTTCTTTCCACCTCCTTTCCTTGTAGAAATTCCCTCCCCAACCCTCCAAGAACTCATTTCTGTCTCACTTTCACTGAGAAGTTGTCTACCATAACCCCTGGGCATATGAATTTCACATTTCTTGAAATCGCATGTGTAGTCTAAAGTGGTCATTTTCATACTTAAACTGAGATGGTCTGTCATTGTCCTCTGTGTCTGCTTTAATGTCTTTTATTTTAATAGTTATTTCTTTTTACACCTTAGAGATTTTTTTTCCTATGGCCTCTTCCATTTGTTTTTTCATTTATCCTGCTTTCATTTCAGAGAGTTCCATTTGTTGGCTTCCAATTTTTTCTATCTATTTTTGCTCTGGACTTGTCCTGAGTGGGCTGGGTATTTAGGATTGCATTTTGCTTCTTCCTGTTGTCATTTTCTATTTTCCATTTTATTTTGTTTTCTGTGCTGACACTTTTAGATTCATGTTAGATAGCTTTATCACAGATGTTGAGGCTTTCCTAGGAGGTGTCTGTTCCTCATGATGTCTCCCCTGGCTGACACCACTATCCCAGGGCAATGGAGGAAAAGAGGAGCATGCATTTACACTACTCTCACCAGCAGCCAGCACTGCTGTCTGGAGAGCAGGGTGCAGACTTACATTCCTCCTGCCAGCACCACCATCCTGGGGCAATGGAGGAAGCATAGAGCATGGATTTAAACTCTTCCCTTATTCTTCTTCTTAACCAAGGGTAATTTCTTCACTTAGTCATTGATTTTACTTAATTTCTCACTTTTGGCATTTTTTCAAGCTCTCAAAAGAAAAAACTGCCACATATATTACTACAACCTATAATTTATTGGGCACTAACTACATAGTGCTGAGAAGAGTGGTAAGTGTTTCCTCTATATCATTTTAAATTCTCACTGCACTCCACAGTACAGGACTCTATCTTGCTCTAAAATATTTCCCCTACTTCTCTATGTCCCACCTTACCATTTGTCCCACCTCCAAGTATAATAATAAAGGCATAACCAAAATTAGAAAAAGTATATTATACATACTTTATATAAGTTGCATCTTCTTTTCCTTATGCCTTTGCTCCTAAAGTTTACTTTCTCAAAAATAGTCTTTTGAAAAAAAAACTTTCTTCCAAATCACAGTCTTCCTGCCAGGATTTGCTTAAACACTTTTTAGGTTAAGCCTCATACAAATGTTCTATTCCACAATGCACTGCCCCACTGTCCTAGACAAGTTTCATGGCACCTCTTGTCTACAGTCCCTGAGAAGAGCACTTTGTGTTCTCAGTGACCTCCTAAAGTCAACTGGACCCAGGTGGGCAGGAGGAGAGTCGGGGACACACTTGATTCAGTACTAGAGAATGTGTTGGCTCATCAGTGGGCTACTCAACATCAGTCACTCTCTCTTTTCTCTCTCTCTCTCTCTCTCTCTCTCTCTCTCTCTCTCTCTCTCTCTCTGTCTCTGTCTCTGTCTCTCTGTCTCTCTGTCTCTCTCTCTCTCTTTTTCTCCAAAATCATATTATTGGTTCATAACTACATTGCAGCTCACAGAAATTTTTTCTAGGCCATTTACTTCAGTTGCAGTCATCCAAATTTTTACCCCCCCCCCCACATCTTGTATTTATGTGATATCTAGACTTTCTTTTCCTCTTGGCTCTCTTTCCTCTTTGTTTAAATAAGTTATCTCCTTTTTAAAATCAGTTAATTTTATCCTAATATGCCAATAAGTTTTCAATTTTCCTTGTAACTTGTTGGGTCAAATGCTACTACCCTCAATAATTTACTATTGCCAATAGGTTATGTTCATACTCCCTTAATAAGTAAGATATTAAATAATAATGGCTAAAACATAACCTCAAAATAAGGAAGAATATGAACAAATGAACATATAAATTTAAATCAATATATTTGAGTATGAATATAAATAAACAAAATGTAATAAGACAATTGCCACATTTAAAAAAATAATCTTCAAGAGGTAAAATCTGAATTTGGTTAAATTTACTTGTATAATAGGACTTAGAATTTTTTAAATTTAAAGAATTTACACATGTGTATAGGATATGGGGGCATCTATGTGATCTTTCTTTAAAAATTAATTATTCTCTAAGACCATTGGTGACTGCCTTCCAGGCACAATGATGAATACAGAAGCAAAACATGCAAAACAGAGGTCACCCAGGTGACACAATAGAAGAAATAAGATGCCTCTTATTTTGTAACTTTAGGAGTGCAGGGAGCTGGCTTAGTATTGCAATGTAATATTTAAAATATAATATAAAATATAAATAATATTTCATTATTTTGTAATATTTTTTATCACTAAATTTTAGAGCATTTGAAAAGTTAGTTTGTCTTGGGACCTTTGGGTTGGAGATGGGACTCATCATTCTGCACCTAATCAAGAGCCACTCTCCTAGATGTTCCCTGACAGCAGAACAGAAAGAAAGCAGTAACCCCTCTTACATGCAAGGAGCACCCTGGCCTTTCTGTGAAGAGACATAGACAGGCTCAAAATGTCTTTCCATGTGGAGATGTTCTTCTCCTCACACAAATGCCCTCTGGCGTTCCAGAAGCATTCTGCTCTAGAATGAAAGCCAGCTTTCAAGAAACAACTTCTGATCCCAGAGACCCAGACATTTTCCTGCACAAAATGTGTAAAATTTCAGGAAAGTAGGTTTAGTTTGATCACAGACAGAATTTACCAAGAAGCCTACTTTCACTTATTTCCTAAGAGAACCTAACTAATGGCACTGATCCATTGAAAGAATTACACATCTGGAAAATCTTTGCTCCATCTGTGGTAGGTTTCAGCCTCTTTCTCTTTCTTTACCATTTCCCATGACTTCAGCTTACCTTGCTTGTTTTTTCATTAGTGAAATTACTTAACCCCTAGGAGTTTCAGGCTTTGTTTTGTTGTTAAAAAGAAGGTGTACAAGGCAATACCTCATAATATTTTTATGATAGACTCATAATTAATTTATATTTCTTTTTGTGTCTGCCTAAATGATATGCATGGTACTACAGATGAGTATGTGATAAACTCTTTCAAATTATATTTTAGAAATATTGTAGACAGACACAGTCTTTTGGTTTTTATTTACATGGATATAATATTGATCCCTATCTCCAATGCAAGAATTTTACTCGGCTCGATAGTAAATATCACGGAGCACATAAAAATAGTTACATATTAATGCCATAGTCTTCCTTGATATCATACATAATACACTTATGAAATAATACTTACTTTATCTCAGTGAATCCTAAGCCTTAAGTAAGCTACATGACACTGGCTTTTGAATTTTCCTTTCCTCTACATCATTATACCTTCTCATGGGAATGTCACACAAGTGAAGGTGCGTCTTCATAGCCTCCATCCTCAACCACTCAGCCGGGCTTCATTTCTCATTTCCAGCTGACCCTCATATACTCCATCACAGAAATGTTCATGTTCTCCACATCCTACACTTCCTACCCCAGAGTCTTAACACCATTACAGTTCCCTAAAGTTCCCTTTTTGGTATACCATTTCTAAATTTCCACATTCGCCTCCTCTTTGAAGCCTTTCAAGATCTCCACTATTAAGAAATCAGTAGTTTTTCCAGAAATCTTAAATCTTATATCTGAACTTCTATTAAGATAATTATCCCCTGTGCCCTCAATTACCATATTTCCTTGAATACAAGACCTACCTGGGAAACAAGTTCTAGCATGATTTTAGTACAGATATTCCCTGAAAATGAGCCCTACTGTGTTTTTTGGAGTAAAACTCATTAGATTTTGGTTTATAGTGTTTATTAATCATACTACAACTTATTTTCTGGCTGTCTTATTTTCAGGGAAACAGTAATCATTATTAGGACTTATTTTCTCTATTAAATAGTAAAAATTTATATCTGACTTATCTCATTATTTCTTACCCATAATATACAAAAAAGAATTAGCTGACTGAAAGAAAAATGGAATCTTTAATTGACAATCAAGGCATAGTTGTGAGTATAATGTGTGTTAAAGCATGTCTCATAATTTTCTAGAATACTTGATTAAAAGTTAAAATTCCTGGTAGCCTCCAGGACTGCTAAGTCTGAATTTCTTAGGCTCAGGAATCACAACCGTTAAACTGTCCAAGGCTTCTCAGCATAAAAGTTTTAGGATCACTGCTTAATGTTAGTGAACATTTCCCAGGTATCCCTTATCCTATATATGCATATCTCAATCTGTACTTCAGAAGTTTTACTGCATGAAAAACCCCTAAAGCATAAGGCAAAATATTATGACCCCATATGGCTACCAAAAGGTCACATTTTATATATAGGGTGTGTGTGTGTGTGTGTGTGTGTGTATATATATATATATATATATATATATATATATATTCTTGCCATGCAGTATAGACTTGTACAATTATTTAAGACACTACCCACAGAGAACTTATAATCAAGGAGACAGAAAAAAATATGAATATGAAAGGTTTAAGAATCAAATTCACCCTCTATGTCATATACATAGCTTTTATCTTTTTTGTGTGTTTGTTTTTTTCCGGTACCGGGAATTGATCTCATGACCTTGCACTTGCCAGGCAGACACTGTGCTGCTGAGCTAAATCCCCAGCCCCATAGCCTTTATCTTTAGCCAACCTAGTCATTATTCAGTCTCCCAAAGACAACATTTTTTTAAATAATGGTAATCCTACATACTGACATGGTAGAGAAGGTACAAAAGGGCAGATACTATGAAAAGCTGAAAACATCACAGCATTTCACCATTCACATTCAATATGTAGATATTTACTGAGACCAGGTGCTTGTTTTATATATAAATTTATCTGCAACCCAACTCATCCTCTACTCTACCAGGACCAAACTTTAATCACATATTGGAAAACTGCAGTGAATATTACTGAGCACCAATATGACAAAAATTTTGGTCTCTAAAAATGAGGATTTGGGGGTAAACAGTAGTACACCTGTGTGGTGTGGTGACAGCAAGATGGCAGAAGTACTGAAGGTGTCAGAGAAAGGAGGAAGTCACAGGAAGGAAGTTGTAGGAAAATGAGGAGGCTGGCACAAACATCACCTCATTTGCAATTTTGTGCTCCTAGAAACAGCCTAAGCGACATCACAAAGATGCTGCCTAGAAGCTGATACATGTGGCACCAGATGTACTTTAGTAAAACCGTGATCTTTAGCTTCCCCTCAGTGGAGACTCTGATAGAGATGCTCCAGGTTAATCCAAGTCCAGCCAAATGTCAGCCTGTCACTTTTGTTTCTCTTCCACATCCTTTTCCCCCCACTAGAAAGTCGAGGATCAGTAAGGAACAGGTGATTCTGCTGTGGGCCACTTTCCTGACTCTCTTATTTAGTTGTTTCAGGATTTCCTTTTACTAGACATTACGAGCCTGTCCTGAAAGCTGGCTGAGCAAAATAAGCGGTAATAACTAAGCAGTAAGACTCTCAAGATACTCACATTTAGCTGAGACAGGTCACCTGGGCCACAGCCACAGTCGCCCAGAGAGGATAGCAGAAAAAGAAAACCTTGAAAAAATAGAAAGAAAAATCTGCAGCATTTCTAAGCAAGGAAAACGTTGTTGCCAAAGTCAGAAAAGTAGGAATATGCAAGGGTCTGTGATGCAGTCATACAGTCCAGCCCCCTGGAGCCCTGTTTGTGCTTGGAAGGAGAAAAGATTGTAAAAATTGGATGGGTTTAGAAAACAATTATACTTTTCACTAAGAATGCTAAACCTTATAAGATTAATTGGCTATATTACTTCAGCTACAAAGATCTAGGTTTTGCTATTCTTTTTTATTCAGTAGTGAAAGAAAACAAAGGCTGCGGCAGCTCTTTGCTAATGACGCAGTACTGTACCAGAAACTCTTTCATAGCAATTGTAATCACAATCGATTAAGGGCTTTTAATAGGTATATGTTACAGGGGATTTAATGACTAGGTTACAAAAACATCAAAATATTCTGAGTGATGTTTTCCATTTTGATTATATGCTTTTAAGAAGTGAGTTCTACTTAATTATAATTCAACCATTGCTTATCATAATAAAAAATAAATGACATCATTAAGATAGAGAAAAGGTAACATAGATTTATAAAACTAAAGAAAACAGCTGCTACTAAAGATATCTAATTTTCAGAGCACATAATCCTCCTAAGAAATGCTAACCATTTCCTAAAATGCAACTAGATAAGAAAGAGATCTACATTTAAATAATCATATTTTACACTTAAATGGCAAAACTGCCTCTTCTATTTCCTGCCACCATTTATTCTTTGTTTTTCTTTGAATATGTCAGTTTTCAAAGTTTGCGTCATTGACAGTCTAGTTTTGGTGACAGCTGTGAACCACGTGGTGTGCTTAAAATTCCAAAGGCAAAAATAATTTCATTTCCTTTAAAGGATTTTTTTTTCAGTTTCCAACTGAAATATTAACAGTATTTACCAATATTATTTTGCCATGTAAATAACAAATAACAAGAAGAATGTAAATAATGTTTGTTTAATTCCAAATTTGTTGGTCAGTTTTCCATTACTGTAATAAAGTACCTAAGATAATCAACTTACAAAGCGAAAAGGGTTGTTTTAACTCACAGTTTTGAAGGTTCCAGTACATGATTGGTCAGCACAATTGCTTTGGGTCTGTAGTGCTTATTCATGTAAGCACTTCAAGGAGCTTAATCACATACATCACAAGTCAAGGAATAAAAGGGATGGGGAGGGCTTGGTCCCACAATCCCCTTCAAAGATATGACCCCAAACCCAAAGATCTCTTAAAGGTTCCACCACTCTGGGGGCCAAGCCTTTAATACTTGGCCTTTAGGGGACATTCTATATCCAAACTATATATTTAAAATATCCTACTATAATAGTGTAACAATAATCTACCATTATTGAGTTAAAATATTTTTATTCTTTTGTACTGCATGCATTAATGTTAATAATTATTTAATACTGAATAAGTCTTTCATAATGCCATAATAAATTTTATCATCACATCCAAAGTACCTTATTATCATTGGTCCCAACCACCTTATCACTATGGACTAAATACATTCTCAAAGCTAGAAATTATACCATGAGCAGAATTTCCTCCTTGATGACAGAAGGGTCACTTTCTTCCTACCTCTCCATAATGGTAAATATCTGATTTTCAGAAACACATGTTTCCGATTACTTGCTTTGTTAGAGAATTTTAAATGATATCAAAATTTTTGACTGGTAAGCTTCAGTTACCAATTCTGTCACTTCTATATATTCTGAAAAAAGCACTAAATTTTTAATTTGGTTATTTTTCTTTTCCTTTTATACTTGTAGAAGTGCTATATTTATTATAGATAATAATGTTCTGTTGGTTATACTGAAAACATTTTGCCAATGGATCATTTTGGTTTCTTTTCATTTTTTTGCAGAATCACACCATTACCTCAGATACCATATACTTAATATCACCCACCCTAACCCTATCCCCAGACTCTAATAAGCACTGAATTAGTTTTGACACTGTAGTTTAGTCTTATAGAATGACCTACAAATGGGAAACAATGATATTGAAATTCACCTACAAGTTTTTGTACAAGCACATATTTTATATTTTACTTGACTAATGCTTTAGTTGTTAAGGATGTATTAATCTTAAAAAAAACTATGGAAATCTTTCCAAATTAGTTGAGCCATTTGAAATTCCTTCCAATGATCTGTAAGATTCCTAATTGCTCCACATCCTAACAATTGATATGGTCAGTGTTTTTTATTTTAATGATAAAAGATCTCAAAATATTTTTAAACTTGTATTTCCCTAAAGACTAATGCAGTTAATATCTTTTTATATATTGATGCCCATTCATAGACATTCTTTTAGGAAGTGTCAACTCGGTCCTTTTGCCCATTTATTAAACTTTGATCAGAAAAAAATGACAGCCACAAAACTCCTCCAAGTGTCACAATTTTACTTCTACGTTTAGGTATGTTGTCTGTGGTTCATTTAGAGCTCATATTTCTTTAAATGTGAGGTAAGGATCAAGGATATTTTTTCCAATGTGATTATCCAATTGCCCAGAGTTATTAGTTGAAAAAGATTATGTTACCTCATGACTTACTTTGACACCTTTACTAACAAAAAATAAATTTATCCTGTATTTATGGAACTAGTTTTGAAATCTTTTATCGACTTCCACTGGTCTCTATGTCCATCCTTAAATCAGTATATGCTGTCTTGATTATTGCTGTTTTATAGTAAGTCTTGAAGTCGTGTAATGTAAATCCTCCAACATTACCCTTCTTTTTTTTTTTTTTTTTGGTTTTTCTCCGGTACGGGGAACCGAACTCACGACCTTGCGCTTGCCAGGCAGGCGCTTTTAGCCGCTGAGCTAAATCCCCAGCCCCAACATTACCCTTCTTTTTCAAAATCTTTTTGCTCTTTTTATGTCCTTATGTAACATATAAATTTTGCAGTCAACTTATTATTTCTTGAAAACAAAACACAAAAACATACTGAAATTGTGATTGATTTTGTGTTGAGTTTATAGGTTAATTCAGGAAAAATTGACACCACAGGAATAATAAATCTTCAAATCCATGAATATAGTATATCTTCTTTATTTAAGCATTTCTAAATTTCTCTTAGTTATGTTCTGCAGGTTTCAGTAAAAATTTTTCAGTGTTTTATTAAATCTAATATTGCATATTTTCAATCATGCTATTAATAGTATTATCTTGTTTTAATTACTAAATGTTCATTGCTAGTATATGTAAAAACAATTGATTTTTGCATGCTGGTCTTTATTCCTGTGACCTTTTTGTTTCTAATCTTATCAGAGATTAATCAATTTTACTGATTTCTCTTCAGAGAACCAACTTTTGATCTCCTAAATTATTTGCTTTAAATTTCAGTGGCTTCTGCTTTATCTTTATTATTTCTTCTTCTGCAACGCCCATAGCAATCATTCTAAAACTACTACTGAGCCATGACTGTTCTGGAGATTCCACCAAATGCCCCAAATTTCATGAGATCCCTTCACACTGGTCAATGGGAACACAAATTAATCCTAGCCTGTGTAAGACTCAAGAAGTAACCTGTTTACTGATTTCCACTGTTTTCCTGGCTTATCGAGTTCCTTCTCACACCTGGGTAGATAAGTGTTCTGCTAAACTTTGGGTAGATGACTACAAATCTCCAGAGCTCATTCTTTGTGCTTTTTCCTCTTCTTCAGTATTCCACTCTGCAAATTCTACTTGATCTCTGTCACTTAAACATTGCCAGGCCAGCTAAACTCTAGTCTGTTACCTCAAAACTGCCAGAATTTCCTTTCTCTTTTCTGTGGCCCAAAAATGCCCCTGGGCAGAAGATTGAGGTTGGGACCATGGTAGCACTCATCTATTTTGCTAAGCACCCTCTCAGTGATCACTGTCCTCACATTTTATTGTCCAATTTCTGGGTTAAATTCTTTTAGCTTTTTAGTGTGTGCGTCTGTGATTGTGTGTGTGTATGTGTGTGTGTGTGTGTGTGTATACATGTATGGGTAGGATCCTCTCATATAAGGCAGTTAAGGCAATGTGTAGACATCTTTGTACAGAAACATTCAGTCCTACTGGAATGAACAATGTTTTGGGTCTTGTCATAGTATATAACATTTATTAATAATATGGTTGCTATTAATCACAATAGAAGGTGTGGTAAACAGATTATTAGAGAAGTAGTTGTGTTTCTTTATTATGACTTTTAAATTGTTCCTTTATAAATATGCTTGAGTGTCTAAAATTATCCAAAATTGTTTTTGATTTTATTATAAGTGTAAGCACATTATTTGAATGATGGATAGTTATTATAATCCAGAGGTAGTAGTGTTTGGTGCATTTTATCACTATTGTGGCACTGAAGATACTGTACACAAAGGTAAAATAAAATAGACTTTTTGTTGATTTCTCTGAATAAAGTCTTACAGTTTAAAATCAGAGATTTATTTTCAACCTAATAAAGTAATACACACTGCAATTAATTAGAATAAAAACAGTTTAAAAGCAACTAAAGTAGTTATACTCTAAATATGAGTGAACAGAGAAATTACATCACTCTATGTCAAAGTGCTGAACTCCCTTATTTAATAAAATACTGGAAGCTTATTTTGTGAAGAATAAAGGATATGAAAATAAAAAGGTAAAAGAATAAAAAAATGAAAGAAAATGAAGAATAAAAGAAAGGTAAATCTCTTTCCAAACTTTCAACTGTATCTTCTACACCTCGGGCTAAGTTGATTATTGTACTTGCCTAAGATTAACAAGTTTTGACCCACATTTAGTATAAAGTGAGACTGGATATCACTAATGGGTCATTATCATCAATACTTTAAAACTAATCAAGTTGACTATGTAGGTAATGAATTTTGAAGGCAAACAGCACTGGATATGAATCCTAGGCCTGACATTTGCCATCTGGCCTTTCTGGAATTTCTTCTCTTCCAGCTTCAGTTCCCTCATTTCTAAAGAGGAGATTATAACACAACCACTGCATTGCTGTGATGAGCCAGGGGTCTTTACACAACTCTAGAAGAGTTTGTGGTATGTGTAGGTCCTTAGTAGATACTATTTCCCCTTTGTTGCTCTTCCTTCCTTTTTGTTTAGGTATAGATAAGCTTCCTGCCATGACGTTCACTTTGCATGACTCAACAAGCAGCTGTTGGCATTCATGCTAGGAATGGCTGCAGGCTCCTGACTTCGTCAGAGATCTACATTGGAAGTTTAGGCCAGATCCTCACATAGGAGGAGTTAGGAATCCAGGCTGTATTGTACTATGTCCCTATAACACTTTGAACATCCCTTATTGTAGAACTTACATTATTTTGAAGTTATTTTGTAGCCAACTTGATTTCACTTCCTCAAAGACCGAATTGATTTTTAATTTACTGTCAAATTCTGTGTATAGCAGTGTGTGAGGCAGGACTCTATTCATGCCATAGGTACTTCATACCTTTCCTCTGCAAAAGAGGTCCAGATGAGCTGGGCCTGTTCCCCTTGACATGAGTTAACACGCTTCAGGGTACCCAAACTTAAACCACTTTGACATACACAGATACACACAAACATAATTTGGATATTTTGTTTGAATACATACCCCAGTATTAGGTGATCAATTCTTGTCATGTGTATGTGTGTGTGCGTATGTGTAGTGTTAGGGATAAACCCAGAGCCACAAACGTGGTAGGAAAGCCCTCTGCCATTGAGTTACAACCTAAGCCCAAGTTCTGTGAATTTTTAATAGAGAACTTTCTCTTGGAGATGTTTCTCATAGGAACAGATCTCTATATAATTCAGGAGTTAGTATTTGATGCCTCCTAATCCATGCCCAGTCCAATGACAAGGTAAAGAAGTGCATATCTGCCAAGAAGCGTGTTCCTTTCTATTTTAAAACAATGTTTTGTTTTGTTTTTGTTCTTTTGGTATTGAATCTTGCTATATTGCCCAGGCTGACTTCAACAGGATATGTAGCACATGTTGGCCTCAAACTCACAGTCCTCCTGCCTGAGCCTTCCAAACGCTGGGATTAGAGGTGTATGCCACCATTCCTGGCTGAAGAAACACATTCTTAATTGGGGAGATGCTGAGGTCTGGATATAGTATGAGTTGTCCAGGAAAGGTTCATGTGTTGGAGGCATGGTTCTCAGTGAGCAGTGGGACCTTTAGGAAGCAGGGCCGGCTGGGAGGTTATTAGGTCATGGAAGGCTCTGCCCTCAGAAGAGATTAAAGTAGTTCTCATGGAACACTGACTTCCTTTTCTCAGGCGTTGTTCTAGGAGTGAACTTGACCCCTAGATTGCTCTCTGGCTTCCTGTTTGGTGCTGAGATCTCTTCCTCCCCCACATGCTTCTGCCATAATGCCATTGGCCATTAGCCCCTGGACTAATGGGCCAAATCAGTGTGGTCACCTGACATTGGACGGTTAGCCTACAAAATTGTATTCAACCTCTTTACTTTATAAGTACCTAGCCTCAAGTATGTCATCGGAATACGCAAAATGGACTAACACTCAGAAGACTTAGGAGCCTTAACAATTTGGGAGAATTGGGAACAAACAGAATTCAGGACGTATCAGTTACTAAAAAGCAGTGTTCATTGCTAGTGTTCATTGTAACTCATGAGCCCTTCTCACGAGTTTCATAATGATTTTTGTATATTTAAGTTGTCAAAGATACATGGGAATGAGGATGCATGTGGTAGAAATTTAAAGACTCAGGAGATCAGTGTGGGTTGAAAATGACTTCTTGTATAAAAATAATTACAGTAATAATTAGCATTTGCAAGATACCTTGCAATTTACAGAGTACTTTTACAGCATTATCTCATCTTGCAAAGGTTATGAACCGGCCCTTTGATACTATCTTACGACAATATGAAGCCTTCCTGCCAAATGTTGAAAGTTATGGGATAGGGTTTGGGGGCAGCAAGCAAGAAGATTAATACTGCATTAAAAGGCAGAAGATCTGCCAAACTCATTGGCATGGAAATAGATTTATTTGGTATTTTAGAAATTCAAGAACACGTCTTGTAACAAAAAAAAACAGTTGGCCCATATTTTGATTTCCAAAAATACACTAAAACTGCTTGTTACTTTTTAAATTATTATTTCGGGGTGAGCATTTGATGTACAATTATAACGGCGAAATCACTTCCTTGAAATGCAGAGTCACAGAACCAGAAGATTTTTCGATCCTGTTTGAAGGCAAAACCTAAGATGATTTGAATAAGCCACTGAATGTCAGTAGAGACAGAGGCGAGATAGGAGAAGCTGGTTAATCTTTGTTTAAAACTCGGGTTTCCATTCCTTAGAATCCAGACTGGTCCGCCGGATGCTCGAAGCTGTCCTATCTCCCTTCCCTCCGCCACAACTAAGGGTGACCGTTCTGTCTCATAAACAGCCTAATCTAGCACCGCGAGTTAGCAAGATAGCATGCACCCTCCCGAGCATGGACCTGGGAAGTCGCAGGCAGCACGAGCCGCCAAGCCTCCTCTCCCGCCCGCCCTCGCTCATCTGGCCTCCTGCCCTGCCTTTCCTTCAAAACTGCGAGGTTCCTTGGACTGCCCGGGAAGGACAGGCATGCTATTTAATAGACCCACGGCCCAGCATGTAGCAAGTCAAGTTACTGGATTACAGGAAACGCGAAGCATCTCCTAGCGGGGCCTCAGATCCAGAGCGCAGCGAGCGCGTCGCCGGCTGGCTCCTAAGCCGTTCCAGATGTGGCGGCCGCGGCGCGCGCTTGGCGACGCTCCAGGCCGCCGCCTGCAGTCGGCGCTGCCCG
>NW_004955463.1:3821916-3834343 GCF_000276665.1 Chinchilla lanigera
CGGGTCCGCGCGGAGGAGCGCGGGATGCCCGCCGCGCCCGGGACGCGCTGAGGTCGCGTGCGGGCGGATGGGGGACCCTGAGGCCCACGTGATGGCTCGGCCCCTGCGCGCCCCTCTCCGGAGGTCCTTCAGCGACCACATTAGGGACTCCACGGCCAGAGCCCTGGACGCTATCTGGAAAAATACCAGAGACAGGCGGCTGGCAGGTGAGGGGCGCAGAGAGGCGGGGGCGGGGACGAGAGGTACTCAGAGAAAAACAATTTAATACGTGGACCCAGTTATTAACTCGGATAATTAATGATCTCAGCTGCGTAATGTCAAGGTAGTGCTTTCCATCTCCCTCCTGCTGGTGTTTAACGTTTCTGGAGTGTTGGGGTTGTTGGGTGGAGGGCAGGTTGGCTTTTCTGTAATGCCCCTTTAGTGATTAGTCTGATTGTTTTTACATGAGGTTTTTTAGGAGTTGGCTTTCTTGATTGCCTTTTTTTTTTTTTTTTTTTTTTAACCTTGAAGAGAAAAGCAAGGTCCTCTGGAGTGTCGGGAAAATCAGCGGTGATGAACGATTGCAGGCAGACTGCCCTGAGCTGGGGAGCGCTGGGACGGGTCATCTTTGGAGCAGGTCTGGCCTGAGGTGGCCTGCTGAGTGTGCAGGAGAGGGCCTGCCAGGGCTGAGGGTCGGTGCAGCAGTGGGTGTTGCCCAGGTAAAGGCTGCTGGTATTTGCTCTGGCAGCCTGCAGCTGCTCTGAGTTCCAAGAGGGGATCGGGTATGCCAGAGCAAGCGTTTGAAATAAAATAAAACGTACAGACAGTGGTGCAATTCAGATGGTCTAGGGCTCTTGTGACTGGCACCAAGTGCAGACTGGGTTTGAAGGAATACAGTAAGGAAACAGGAACTTCTGCCTGATTCTGGGCAGGAAAAACGTTCATCAACTGATATAACATAGCATCTCACTATCATGTGAAAAGCCTGTCCAAATGTGGGGGAGGTATTGCGACAGTGTTTTTATAGGTCCTTGTTTGTGCTCTAAGTGTATGTTCCTAGGCCATCTCCGGGGATGGGTCAAAGATTATGTTTCCTTAACCTTTCATGGATGTGGTTAATCCGGTTGTTTTTCTGATATATATATATATATACATATATATATATATATATATATATGTATACACACACACACACACACACACACACACATTGAGTGGCATTTTGAAAGCTAGTAGAAGTGACCATCGTGCATCATTTCGGATTTCTGGGCCCTGTTTTTGGTGAAAGGTATGACTTTCTCATAACTGTCCTGACTAGATTTGAAGAGGGGAAATTTAAGGCGCATGTTTGTGATAAAACATCAGTTTCACACCATCCTAGTTCAAGTTTGTTCTGAATGTGCAAGAAAATCTTTTCCTCTGGGAAATGAAACACCACTGCCCAGGACTAGGAGACAGTACACACTGTCAAGTTGAACTGTAAAGCAGGAAAGAGAGAGGAAAATATTTCAAATTTAACTTTTAGTATTGCTTCAGAGTAAAGTGTGATATTTTAAAACAATCAAACTTCCCAACAAGTTCTTTTTTTAAGGTAATCTAGTGACAACAATGTGAACTTGACCAAAAAAAATTTTAAAAATAAGATACGAAGGTATGAGATACCCAACTGTGTCACTGGTTGAACTTTTACAAAAAGGTGATTCTTTCATTGTTGTCTAATTTGACATAACCATGGCAAGCAAATAACAAAGAGGAGTCTACGAATAAAATTTTAATAAAGAAACACATAAATATCTTACTATGGTTTGGTTTTTTATTATGGTTTATGTTTGGTGTTTTAACTTAACAGCAAGACTAACTCAAACATTACTTCCTGGGCTTCCTCTTAGATTATCATAAAATGAAGAGGTTTTGAAAGCTGATGACCTGTGAAAATAAAGATAATTTTCTTTCCTTAATGAGAAGAAAGTTCCTGTCCCTTTCTTCTCATTTGCAATTATATAACACTGGTATCTTTAAAGTCAAAGTGCAGCAATGAGTATAAACTCATTAGTGAAAAACACTTCAAGAAAAATCATTCCTTTTTGTGTGTAATGAGAAATAAAACATTTCCACACAGCTGACAACAAGTAGCATTTCTGCTGCTCCCGTTGTACTCAGAGGAAGGAATTCTTTAAATGCTCAAATTTTTGAAGAGGAATATTGACCTCAGAGGTCATTCACGTAGCGGAGAATCCAGAGACTACACTTGAAAAGACTTTGTCTACCATGCCTCAATCTGATTACTGGGGACCTGGACACTGTTTGTGTCCTCGCTGGTCCCTGGCTCGTGGCTGATGCTCAATTGGTATTTGTCAAATGGAGATTGATCTGGTGCCCATCCAAACCTCAAAAGCACTTACTCTTATCCCTTTCCTTCCAGCCTCCCTGCACTCAACCCTCTCACTGACCAAATGCTAAATCACAACTGGTAATTATTCTATTCGTGTCTTCCCTGTGACCATGAGACCATTATTCCCAGCCCCAAAGGCAAGCAGAGTGTAATACTGAATTCTCAGTGAATTGGAATCTGGAGGATAACCATGGTGAGCAGTGCAGATAGACAGCCCATGTGTGCACGAATTACAGTGTTCTCACCAGTAAGTACAGATCACTCTCTGATTTGATACGCAGATCAGGCATCCGGGTCTATTTCATTCCTGAAAACCAGTTCCCTCTCCATCCCTTCACAGAGGGTTTGTCAGTCTTTTTTGTACCAGTGTGTCTCTCTAGCATTCTGGTGAAGCCCGTGGTTCACTTCTCAGAATAACGTTTTCAAACATGTGAATAAAGTGTACAGAATTATAAAGGAAACCAATAATAGTGAAAAATAGTTATCAAAGTATTCAGACCACAAAGTTGTGACTGAGCAGCAGTACAGGAATGGATTATATAATCTGATAATGCATTTACAATAAAGGGAATTCGGTATAAATCAAAAGATACTTTTGAAGAAACCAATGGGCTGAGTTAGACTAAGAACAGTAACTGGGGTGTTAAATTGGTCTTTGATTTTTCTCCTTGTCACCAACCATTATAAATAGGGAATGCTGGGAAGCATGTCCATAGCTAGGTCACCAATATGGAGCTTCAGCTTTATGGTTTGGTGGTTGAATGACCACAAACACACAGAGTTGCTGAGCTGTTAGCGAGTGAGATCATATGAAGAGCTTTGGTTTAAAAAGATAGCAGCGCTATGTGTTCCAGAGCAGGCTTGACAATGAGCGTAACCGCAGAATAGAGATGATTTCTGTGATAGCTACAATGGCTACACTATGATATGGCAAATCCTGGTTTCTTTTGGTGACAAAGTTACAAAGACAGCTAATTCCCTTATAGGGAACAGAACAGTTTACCAACATTCATAATTGGAGGAAATGTTAAATTTCAGTCTGAGTTTGGGAAAATGAAAATGTGATGTTTCCTGATCCAAGTTCACAGACCGCCCCCCGACTAGTCTATCCTTAGACCACAGATTTAAAATCTCCGTTTAATATTTACTGTGGCTTTCAAACATTTCTAGTGAAAACTTCTCATAGACTGACATGCTGGGCTCTCATACATGGGCTGGCTGGAGTTCCTTGATGTACATTTGACAAAGCTCCACAAAAATGTTTGAACTGACGCACATGTAAGACTGCCTCTGAGGAAAATAAGATAAGATAAGATAAGATAAGATAAGTTAAAATAAAGGAAAGACCAGAAACAGTTAAGGAGTCTGAAAGTAAGCCAAAACTCAGACTATATAGGTACAGTAGCGTTCTTCACTTTGGACAGAGGGATAAATAAATAAATTGAAAAGAAATTAAATATTAGTCTTTAACAATATCTAATAAGGTCAAAATATAAAAAATATACATAACACATTTATTTTAAGAAAGAATGCACTCTCTTTGCTAGAGAGACATGATGTACAAAGGGAAAAAATCTAACCACCTCAAGATGTATGAGTTGCATAGGATGAAATCATTTTCATAGTTAAACACCTGAGGAAGAAAACTTGAGTTGCCCATAAAGAAGGCAAAATAATTTAGATAATTCTCAGTCCAGGGAGATTCAATAGACATACAACAGATCCATCAAGTACCTCCCTCAGGTTGGGTTCCCCTGGGGTATTTTGTTATGTGTTCAGTATCTTACATCTTTTGGTAAAGGGAGTTTTCCATTTTGGCTGACCAGGTCTCCAATTCACTAACAAAGTGAGGGCTTGATACTCTATGTAGTACATTGGTCCTCAGTTCAGTGGGGCGTCCAGAACCCTGGCTCACTCCCAGTGAAGGGCTACCACAAATACTGACTCTCGTGAACTGCTCCCAGCTTATTTAATTCACAGTGAAAAGCAAGTAAGGGCATATATAATGCCTTTTAACCATGAGTGAGGTATGTCTCAAAATATGCAGGCTCCTTCAGTAAACAAAGACAGCTCTAGTCTAGAATTTAAAGAGAGATAACCATTAAGGATGATACTTCATGAGCTAATGCGTTGTGAGCATATATTTAGAGAATTCAGTTTTACTATTTCAATAAAGAGAGGAGCATGTTCATGTAGATGCCAGATTTGGTGACAACATGTAACACAGAGACTGAGATTGCTGGCTGTGACATCAGGCTGTCTGAATTTGGTCATAGTTTTGCACCTGAGAACTTTAGGCAAGGCAGTCTACTCCTCTCCAGTATAAGGAAGATAATAGTACCTGTGTCATAAAATTCCCCTAAGAATTAAATGAGCTACTATGTAAAGTGCTTATAGAAGTGTGTTTGGCCTATAGTATGCACTGGATCAGTTTTGGTGATTACTGTATAAGCATACTTTTTTTTATGCTCTGCTTCCTTAGGACCTTCGTCCTAACAGGCTGCCACTATAATCTGCCTAGGGCTTTTGAGCAAATGTAGCACTACCAGTCAAAAAATAAAAAATAAAGGGAAAGTAAAGGTGAAATTTCAATAGTAAGTGAATTTATATCTCTGCTTGTGTAGATAAGCAATGGAAGATCTAAAGGAAGTAATTTTGTGAAGAACTTTGTGAACTCAAAAAGAAAATGATCAAAATAACTTTTTCTGCACATTGATGGGCGACTCCGTCCTTGCCAATGAGTTTGTCATGCTAGATATGCAATCTCTGAACATCTTCCCAAGCAAGTTGGAACCTGCTTTGGAAATTGCTAAATGGATGGAACCAAACATGGAAAAGAGCAAAATCACGGGCAGGCTCAGGGATGTGAGCATATGGATCAGCTCTGGTATGGGGAAAAGCATGGAAAATGGCAGGACTGCCAGTAGAAAGTGATGTTCCACACACCCCCTTTCTGGAACAAAACATTGGTGACTTGCTTTCTTTAAAGTAATACATATAAATGGCCTACACATTTGCCCAAGGTCGTGATTACACTAATTGGATGTGTGCAAAGTCAAAGCTTGGGGGAGGGGAATACTGATTGCTGTGTCACAGTTCTCTTTAAGGAACTAAAGCTACATCACAACGTAAAAAATGGATTCAAAAGAAAATTTCTCAGGACGTTCTCTGCTCCAGAGGAACTACTTAGGCACAGACTAAAGTTAGACTTGAATGTTTTGCAATTTCTTACTCTAACTACTTACTTTGAAAATAATCTGTCATTCTCAAGGGGAGAAATTGTACCTCCCAGACGCTGTGTGCTACAGTTGCTCATGTGTAATGATGATGGATTTACATTGATCCCCCTATGCCCTTCCCCATCTGCTCATGGACAACGCCTGATATTTTTTAAGCAATTGCCTGAAATTATATGAATGCAGCCATGGAAAAGACCCAAGTTATTCATCTGTTTGATTCCTTGTGCAAAAAAAAAAAAAAAAAATGAGATGATGACCCACTTTCCACATGTGGGTGTACTGAAGTCTAAAATATATCACTAATCAAAAAAAAAAAGAGGGGCTGGGGATTTAGCTCAGCGGCACAGCGCCTGCCTGGCAAGCGCAAGGTCTTGAGTTTGATTCCTAGCATGGGAAGGAAAAAAACAAAAACACACAAAAACAAAAAAGAAACAAACAAAAAATAAATAAGTAAATAAAATATGTCACTACCTGAAATAAAATGCGCTTGGATAATTTATAAATCAAAATGAACTAAAAGTAGAAGTTACACTTTAAATATTTCAATTAATAGAGAGTACTATCAGAAGTCAACATAGAAGCACTATAGAATTATAATACGTTGTCCTAAAGTGTTTGAGATTTCACAGAATTTCTTACAAAACCAAATTGGAAGTCAAATATTTTTTTTTCTGATGATAACTTTAAGAAAGGTATTTTAGTTTGCATTTTTAATAGGAAAGAAAACTAGTGCCCAAGTGTTTGCATTAAACGTAGAGCAGAATTATTTTTGTAAATGTTTACCAGTCATCAAAGTTATAACACTGAGTTGAAAAATACTTCCAATAATAAAAATTAAGGGTTAAGTCTACAGCCACTATGTAGCAATCCTACAGCCCAGTATATAACACTATGTCAAAAACTCAGTTTCTTTCAGATTAGTGTCATCCTAGGCTGTTTTCTACTTTTTTTTTTTTTTACCAGGAATCCAACTCAGGACCTTGCGCTTGCCAGGCAGGAACCTAGGCTGTTTTCAACAGTTTTAAAATCCCTTAAAATCTGCCCAGTGCAGAGGTTAATCAACTCAATGAGAAAATTACCAAAAGATATATGAATTTGTACTATTACTGCTTCAACTATTTTCCCATTTTGTGGTGATTAAAGCATATTTTGAATATTGACAATCATTCCAGTATTGTGGTCACATTTTCTCTTAGAGATGAATTCGCCAGTGTATTCTGGAAAATCTTGTTAATTATGGTTTCTTAGGTTACTAGGTAGAAAGGTTGAGTAATAGAGAAGAAAATAACAGTTTTACGGTTGAACACTTTGTCTTCAAATAAGCGCGTAAGAACTAAGTTTGGGACATTATTCACATACTGTACAATGATCCACTGAAGGAAAGGGTATCAAAAGGGGTTGTTATACCTGACAGGCACAACCTTTTGTCAACGCCTAACTGATACTGATTGTGCAGGACTACGAAAAACAGTATAGGAGGCGGTAGAAAGTACAGAGATAAATAAAAAATTGCTTCTGGACTCCAGAAGTTGTGATTAGTTTTGGCACAAAAAGTAACTTATGTAGAAAAAAAGACTCTAAAGCATGATTTGAAAGACACCATGAGGAACTTGCTGAGATAATCAATATCAATCCTCCCTCCATCGTTCCCACCCTTTCTTTTTGTGTCTCTCATCCCCACACTCTTCTCTGCAGCATAAAGCTGTGAAGTTACCACCAGTCCAACTGCTTCAGAACAAAAGAATATCCATAACATTTTGCTCTTGCTAGTTTTCTATACTTTGTCGGGGTCTTGTTTTTTGTCTGTATCTTTAGGAATGCTATATACAAGAGAAAATTTCCTTGACATACTCACTTTAACTTTTAATATCACAGTGACCCCTTCCCCACTATTTTCCATGAAAGTGAAGACATAAGAATCACTGCAAAGGGAAGCCTCTGTGCCACTACAAGGATGTGACAGTAGCAATGTGCACATGGGTGGGTGTGGGCGGCTGTGATTTACTCCAGTATGACTCAGCAAGCAGTCAGGTTTGCCTTAAGACAGGCATTGACTCAAGCCTTGCAGTCAGTGTAAGTCAGATGGGCTCTAGATTGAAAGTTCCCGAAGGGCTTGAGAGAGGTAGCCAGAAAGTGGGGAGAATGGACCTTTTAATGATTTGCCAAGATGCTGACCCTGACTCCTATTATTTTACACTTTATCTTAATGTCGAAGTCCGTGTCTGGACAGAGGGGTGTCTGTTTCAGTACTCTATGATAGATATTTTGGAGCACGAGGATCACAACTTTGAGCCCAGCCTAGGCAATTTGGCAGTTCAGTGGCTTAGTGAGACGCTGTCTCAGTGAAAGGGCTCTGGGTTCAATCCTCATACTGCCAAAAAAAGAGAAACACTCGTAGCAACAACAAATTAGCAATTTGTACACAATCAATGCAAATCATCAATGTATAGAGGGTGGGAAAATATGGCATATTATTTCCTGGTGAAATGTTGATTGGTGATCTCTGAACATCTTGATGCTGTCAGATACCCTTACTCTCTCCTGGTCCCCTGTCTCCTTGAGAGATGTCTTCTTAGTATAAGTAGATATAGGCAATTACACATACATGAATGCACACACATATGTACACCGTCTTTCAGAATCACATGACTTCCAAGAATGTCTTTTCATAAAAGAATGAAGTTGCCCAATTTATAGAATGCTGGTGTAAAAGTCACAACACAGCATCTGGCTGTTGGCAACTTGCAGTGGGGGGTTAGAGCACATTTTATGGTGTCTAGACTTTGTTTTATCCTGTAGATTTTTGGTGACATATTTAGCTTTTTGTAGACAACTCTCAAATTACTGACTCAGCAGTCAGTGTGGTTCAGTTTATCACGATCCATCATCTTTAATCTGGTTTTGAATAGCAGGATGTTGTAGGTCCACATTGAAGTGTGACCTTTGAATGTTTTCCATTCATGCTTGATTACTATATCCTAGAGGTCTAGACAGTGTCATTGGTTTCTCCCCAACATAAACATCTGTCAGAAAAAAAAAAAGAGCCAAACTAGATGAGTAAGAACATTCCTAATCTACCTTCATAAGGCACTGTTTGAAAATGAAACACTTTATTAAATGAAGCCCATCTCAGGTCTACAAAGTATATCATCAAACATTCTTTTTCAGCTTTGATAAGGCCATCTTTGGACTGTAATTTTTCACTGATGGAAACAAGTTTGAATATGTGATCCCAGACTGCAATAGAAACATTGTCCCTTTGTGCTATTATAAAAAGCTAGAATTTCTTTTAGTGAATTCCAGGCAAATGAAATTAGCATGTGCATGTCGACTCATGTGTAGCTCATGGCTGGACAAACAAGATGGTGAACAGTGGTGGGGGAAGAGGGGTGATGAGATCAAACCCACAGCAGCATGACCATTAGTTAGCAGACCCCTTCTGATGTTATTATCATTAATACCATTGTATTTCACATGGACTGATTTTAACATTCTAAGAGTTATTCATTGTGTGAGATCTATGCAGAAGGCCTGTTTAAGAACCAATGCTCCCCAGGGTTCTCTGCCCCTAAGTCAAAGGAGGAAACAGAGGCACTTTCTTCTGTCCTCAGGCTATAGACCCCATGGAGCCAAATGTCACATAGGATGCATGCAGACATGAGCCCAGCTAGGAAAACATAAAAGAACATTAAGACAGACCATGCCTCTGTGTGTCAATGGCACATACATCCACATCATGAGAAAAAACATGGGTATCTTACTCTTACAATATTGTAAATTTATGAAATGTCCATTCTTTCCTAAACAAAGAAAAGAAGGTAGAGAAAGGTTTCTTTCAGCCCTTTAGTGATTATTTGTATAAACTGATGGCTGAGAGCTGAGGACTGTTTTCACCCGGAGCTCTTGAGCACAGCATAATCATTGCACAATTAGAGATAAACATAGAGGGTAAACTCCAGAGAAACTGTGTCAAAGCAGTGCCTCACAGTGTATTGTAAGTGCCCTTGCACCATTTAAGATAATAGCCATCACCCCTGACTGGCCACTGCAAGGATTAAGCAGCACGTCAGAGCCAGTTTATAGCAGGCTGGGAAGGGGTGAAAAATAAAAACGTCATTTAAAAAAGAGGAAGAATAATGTCTGGGAAGGGGCAGTCACAGGAAGGTGAAGGAAGCCACAGGTCGCTTTCTTAGAGACTATGACAGATGAATCAAACCCGGCATTGGTCCCATTTTCTCTGCCACCAACACACACATTCCCAGCTCCCATCTTTGTAAGGCCAGTTCACAGAAAATGTTTTCATTTCTGAGACCCTGGGCATGACGTTCGCTCTGCTGCGTGAAGTGTTCTCTCAGTGAACCTTCCCGACCGGCCATCCTCATTAATCCCACCGCCTCCTCACACACAACCCCCACTTGCTAACTTCTGTCATTGTCTACTATCATTCTTTTTACCCACTTTCTATTTAAAGTGAGATGTTGACTTTAATAAACTCAGAGTGTGTAACTTGTTCTTGAGAATGAACGCTTTCTTTCCCTCATTCCACATTTTTCTCCCTAGTCACACTGAAAATATTTTAATTAATAAAAGATCTTTATTTCATCTATCCCCCGGTCTCAAAATAAAAGTGCATGTTTTTAAATCATGAAAACATACGTAACGTCTCTGCTTTTAAATGGAGCTTAGAAAAATGGCATTTCACAACTTTTATGACTTAAGAAAAAAGTTGACCCATACCATGTACAAATGGAGTTCTAAGGGTCAAAAGCCAAGTGCTTTTAATAACTTTTGAAGTGTAGGTAATCTTTGTTCACTTTGAAGGCTGAAGTATGTACTAATTGCTTTTGTGCAGTAGAGGCCATGTTGCCATAGCTAAATGGTCCATGCACTCACACCCTGTGACACTTGATACAGTGTCTCATACAGCTTCAGTTGCTGTTTTCTTAATATACTCCTTGTTTTTATTCAATACAGTTTTCTTTTTTTTCATTTTGAAATTATCTTTCCTTCCAATAAACAACCATTGTTGAATTCCTACCATCATATTTAGTAAAGCTCTGTGTCATTTCTAATGTTTTTTTAATTACTTTTCATTCTCTTTAATTGTTCAATCAATCCTGCATTCTTACATCTGGTAATCTGAGCAACTTCATTGAAGATAACAATATGTAGTTTAACAACCATTGTTAATTCCTATCATCCTGTTTTGAAATCCTGTATCGTTTTTATTGTTTTTGTGTTGTTTTGTTTTTGCCTTTGTTGTTGTTGTTTTGTTATTTTTTTCTCTTTAAAATAAAAAAATCTTTAGATAGACTATCAATGAACTAGTAAGCTTATTTTTAACTAAACACTTTAGACACACAAGATATTCATGTCTCAACCACTAGCTTAAGTAATAAAATATTACAGTTACTATTAAAGCTGCTTGAAACTCCCTCCAGGATCACATTTTCTTCCCTTCCTCCTCCCCAACTCCCCCTAAAATTCTCCAATCCTGAATTTGATGTTTAATCATCCTCATAATGCTTTTATCTCATCAGATATTTAAGTACTCCCCAAACAATATTAATCATTGCTTTGCACATTTTGTGGTACGTTACTGAAAATATCCATCTGCACCCTTTTTTGCTCAGAATTATATTTTTGAGATCTATTCATTTCCAAACACCATTCATTCTTACTGATATTACCTAAATATGGCCTAATTTACCTATTCTCCTATGGGGAGACTTTTAGAGTGTTTCCAGCTGTATGCTATTACAAGAACTTGCTGAGATAGATAGGTAGATACTCATATTTCTGTATATGCATGTGTAGAAGTTTCTAGATGGTAGAGTAATTCATTTAAAGATGGAATTTCATAGTCTACAATATGAATATCTTATAAAGCTACATAGTACAACATGTATTACCCACCCACCAATAGTATATAGAAAACCTTTCTAGAAAAGGAAATTTTTCAAATGCTATAAATCTCAGAATATTTAGTTTAAAAGCATAAAAATGTAAATGATATAGATAAAATCTCCAAGTCAAGTACATACATAAAAAATACGTATAAATATGCATGCACATGTATACATATAGACATACATATACATATGTACACATATACAAATTTATACATATCACAGGTAAATATACAATAAAAGGTAATTAAATCATTAATAAAATTAACAGAAACTAGATAGATAAGGTTCTAAATGAAGATTATAAGTAATAAACAATATGTCTCTCTATTTAGTGTAGTTTCTTACACAGGACAGGCTAAAATGTAACTGAGTAGGTGTTTAGAGGAAATAATAAATTTAAGGTTAATTTATACCTACTCTGGGCTTATAGTAGAATATAAGTGCAGTGGAGGTAGGTACTGAGGATAGAAAATAAAAGACTGCTTGAGAATGAGAAGCAGTGAAAACAGTCTGATTCAGATATAACATCTTCACAATGACTTACAGTAGAAAACACTTGTAAGAACACTTAAGAAAGTGGGGGCTGGGGATTTAGCTCAGCGGCACAGTGCCTGCCTGGCAAGCGTGAGGTCATGAGTTCGATTTCCTGTACTGGGGGAAAAAAAAAAAAAGAGCACTTAAGAGAACATCTCTTCCCTGCCATCAAAAGCTTTGCAGACTTCCATGGAGACCAAGTGTTTTCTGGACCACATGAGCAAACCTGAAATAGGGGACAAATATTTGAATAAGAAGTAACTATTTCATCAAATTTTTATTTTTATTATTTTTTTTTTTTTTGGTTTTTTTCTCCGGTACCGGGAACCGAACTCACGACCTTGCGCTTGCCAGGCAGGCGCTTTTGCCGC
>NW_004955463.1:3834443-3838367 GCF_000276665.1 Chinchilla lanigera
GTACCGGGAACCGAACTCACGACCTTGCGCTTGCCAGGCAGGCGCTTTTGCCGCTGAGCTAAATCCCCAGCCCCTTGTTTTTTTTTTTTTTTTTTTGGTTTTTCATCAAATATTTTGAATAAATTATCATTAAATAGGTGAGGCCATTAATTTTCAAAATAGTGTATATTTTCATTGTACTCTGAGGAAGTAGCAACACTTTATCTCTTAAAATTTTTAACACATGTTAATTCCACATATTAATGGAGTCTAGTGTGATATTTACACACATACATCAGTGTGCATTGAGTATTTCCAATCTCCCTTCTTCCACCCTGTCCAACCTCAGCACTCTTCCCAAACCAGAATAATCACTAGTCAGACACTCACCCTCTCTGTCACCCTCTCTGGCCATCTTCTCTGTCCTCTAGTCCATCTCTGAAAGGTATTCTATAGGGAAGGGCTGAGGTATAGCTAAGTGGTAGAGCGCTTGCCTACCATGTGGAGGAGGCTCTAGGTTCAAGCACCAGCACTAAAAATAAGAAACTCTGTATGCAGAGCCTGGTGTTAGAATGGCACCCATGTTAAAACCCAATGTCTCTGCCTCAGTTTCTATCAAGACACATATGTAACTAATGAAGGTTGTTCAGTTTGAAGTTCAAACTAGTAAGTATTGGCACGATGACCTCTGCACTTGTATCCTATCCATTCATTCAGTCAGTCAGTCAGTCAGTCATCGAGGAGTCTTCCTTCTTATCAGATTGACAACAGGGAGCAATGCACTTCTTTATGTTGTGAACATCCCAGATGTCACCTTAAAAGATGTGGCTCAGTCAGCTCCTCGGTTTTCTGGAAATATTGCTAAATTTACAGTTTTCTTAAATGATTTCTTCTCACTCTACTCGGTTGACTGTGGGTCATTTCTTTAGAGTGTAAAGTTCAGAAAGACATAAATCATACTTTTCAAACCATGGGGGTTTTAGTCATAATCATGATTATACATTTTTCTGTTAGTTTTAATGCCTTTAATCATCTTTTATAAAATACATTCTTCCAAAAGATTCTTCACATTTTTTTTTCTCTTCAAAATATAAAACATATTTTTCCTTTTGAATCCTTCTCAATTAGAACTTCTCTCTCATAATTCTCATTTCTCAGTGTCACTTACTCAATCACAGTCGTTGTCAAGGTTCTTTTCAGCACCGTGCTGTAATTTGCCCTCTAGAACTATCATTTCCCCCACTACAGCGGTAGCACCCTTACCCCAAAAGCAAGGTTATCCAAGAAAATGTATGAAGCATTTTTGAGCCTTTTCTGTAAGACAGAGTGCACAACTGATGTTTTCCCTCAAATTTCTGATATCTGCTTTTAACTGAATATCCAACATACAATGCTAGGATCTCTTCAGAGCTTTTCCTAAATTGCCATTTAATACTTACTAACCCTGTGTAGGACATGCTGTCATTATTTTTGTTTTATAGATGAAAAAGCATGTCCAGAGAATTAAATATCTTACCCAAAAATCACTTAACATGTCTAAAATTGAATGCTGATTTTTTTTTTCCCCACAAAACTTGACATTTCCATCTCAGTTCACGGGAGTCACCTTTGGCCTCTTTCTTCTGTCATAGCTCACATTCCTTCCATCAGCCTCATCAGCCCTTCCTGCAAACGCATCCATACTCTCACTTGTCACCACCCTTCCCGCTCCCACGCTGGGCGGAGCCAGCAGCATCTCTCACACCTGTGTTGTTATAATCTCCCTTTAACTAACCTCCTACTTCCACCCTTGGCGCTCTCTTGTAATTTATCCCAAACACAGCAGAGTGCTACTTGGAAATGTAAGTTATGCCCCATCTTACCACTCCTCAATTCGGAAGACACCTGTGTTTCTCTCACATTTGGAATAAAGCCCCTGCCGTGGCCAAGAAGCCTGTACCTCGCCTCTGGTCTGCCTGCCTCTACATCTTCACTTTCTTAAACTTTTCCCATTTAGCACATTCCACACACTCTGCTTTCTTTGCTGTTCTTTGGCAACTGATACCATTCTGAAAAATTTGTTTCCCAAAGACCCATACGGGATCTCTTCTAACATGCCAGCTCTGCTGAGGGGCATTCTGGCTCCCTCTGTTACAATTTAATCCCGCTGAACTGCAGTCCATTCATCCTGGTTTATATGTGTTTGTTTATTGCCTCCTTGTCCTCTGAGAAGGTAAGATCTGAGAGGCTGTTGACTTAGTACGGTGCCTCTCAACATTCCTAGCACTTAGACCAGTGCCTGACACACAAACATTTGCTGAATGGTTCAGTGAAAAACTGTATAAACCACACACACATGTTGCCAAATGTAGAAACGTGTACATTGTACTGTATATTAAAATACATAAGTACATCGTGTATAGATGCAAGTAAAAGAAAAAACAGTTATTAAGAAATTGAGGCAGAGCATCTACCTCCCATGTATTCTGAACCAACTAGAATACTCTGAAGCTATTTATTCAGTAACCCCGTCATTTTATGTCACATATATTATTTTTTCGTAAATTGTTTCTTGATTATATTCTTGTTTCTATGCTATTATTTCTTAAAGTTCCAACTAATGTATATGTTAGTAAACTTTTGTCTATTCAAAATCAACTAGATCTTCCCCATCTTCCTTTCCTCCCTCCTTCCCTCCCTCCAGCCCTCCCTCACTCCCTCACTTCCTCCTCTTCTTTCTTTCTTTCTTTCTTTCTTTCTTTCTTTCTTTCTTTCTTTCTTTCTTTCATTTTTCTTCCCATTTTGTCCCATCCTCACCTTTACATTCTAATTCTCTATCTCCCACCATCAGTAGATGCTGGATATCTGGTATCAGATTAAAGCTGTAAAGTCCAAGGTTAATTGATCACCTAGTCGGCTCCTCTTCTGCAGAGTCTCTCATTTCCTGTTCATCCTTCATAACAAGTAAGTCGCCAGATCTTGTCAGTTCTGCCTTGTGTGTGTCACCATATTTACCCTCTCCTTCCTGGGACAGACCATTATTCTACCTTAGACACAGTCAAGGTGTTCTAGCCTTGTCTCTAAGACTTCAGCGTTCACCACTGCAGTCTGTTACTCATATCTTTTCCATCTTCATTTTGTCACTATTTTTGCCCCCAAACCTTTAATGTCATGCAGTTTCCAAGCATAGCAAATCCAGACAGCTCTGCCTGCTTGACGATCCTCTCGTGTCTAACTACACTCTGCGTAGCCATACTGATCTCTTATTGTTCCGCTCAAGCAATTGTGTTCCTGCCTCCTCAAAAGTTTGCTTTTGTCTCCAACAGTGTAGCACGATCCCCTCATCCAGATCCTACCCACCTTTCAACGTTTTTGCTTGTATGTTTGGAACAAAGAGAATCCTTATAAATGTCATTTTTTCTCAGGTCTTATGGCACTGATTTTTTTTTTAAAGTTTGCAGTTAACTACACACTTTTTTTATTTGTGTCACCTCTGTGCTCCTATTTCATATGTTAGTCTTCTCCACCCAATTAGATAGGAATCTACTTGAACTGAAAAAAGAATCTCTTCTTGTACTTGTGTCTAGCACTGGTATGCACCCACATAGCATACCGAGACTTTTTTTCAGGCAGCATGACACACACCAGTTCAAATGTGTCAACATTCCCATGGCATTCTCAGAAGAAAACAAGTCTACACACTGATTTAAATAGGACAGGTGAGGAAAAAAAAAAAAGGAAATCTGTTGATTTTTGGAGAAGTTATGAAATTTTCAGACTGTGGTTTATTTGGTTTCATTTAGTTTGGTTTATTTGTTTGTTTGTTTGTCTTAAAACATGGGATTAAAGGGCTTCATGCCTGCCAGGGAAGTGCTCTATCTCTGAGCTACACCCCCAGCCATTTTTTTGACTTTTATTTGGAAACCTGGCCCAGGCTGGCCTCAAACTTTATTTCTCCCTGTCCCA